>NC_026007.2:60903329-60950829 GCF_000442705.2 Elaeis guineensis
ATATAATAATAATAACAAAATATATATATATATATACTTATATATATATAAATAAATAAATAATAAAATAAAATAAAATAAAAGAAAATGATGAGAGAGAGAGTTTCTCTCTCTTCTTTCAGTCTGAACCCTGACTTCTCTCTCTGAAATTGGACTTTCTCTCTCTACTTCCACTCTCTAGAATTTTCTCTCTCTAGCTTGTTTTTCTCTCTCTTGATGGATTTCTCTCTCTAAAGTTATCCTTCTAGGATTAGCGTAGTGGGAGGTCTCATCTGATGATTTTGATCGAGTTTAGGAAAGAGTCGATTTTAAATGAGGTTTTGAATTGGGATTTTGTTTAGATTTAATTTTAAATTAAAATTAATGTAAAAATATAATTTTGGATAATAGGCACGGAAGAGTCTCCTAGAAGTTAGTCGATCCGTTCATTCAGTGCTCCGTAAAAGGTAAGTAATGAATCATCTTCTCGAGATATTTCATATTTATTCTGAAAATAAATAATTATTCTCTGAAATTATGCATGATTTATGAAATTATGTTTTGAAAGAAAAGTACTTTTAAAATATTATGGTTCGTCGATTTATGCAATGTTCAGTGAAAAATTATGATATATTATGATACAAAGTGTTTTGATACAGATCGGATTTATGCTCTCAGCCTAATTACGTTTCAGTGGGCCCCGCCAATGGAGATTATACGTTGGTACTCAGTGGACCCTGCCAGTGGGGGTTATGCGCTGGTGTTTGTGGACCCTACCAGTGGGGGTTGTGCGCTGGTGTTTGTGGACCCTGCCAGTGGGGGTTGTGCGCTGGTATTCTGTGGACCCCGTCAATGGGGGTTAAACGTTGGTCATAGTCAAGGCTGTTGAGTTACGAGTGTTTTGAATCGAATCGGATTTATGATTATATTATATGTGAATATTTGAAAATATTTGATCAGCATGAAATATACTCTTATGTTTATTTGCAGCATTATTCTTAAAAATTAGATAATATCTGAAATATCTGGTAGAGATATTTGTTACTTACTGGGCTGTCTAGCTCATTACCTTTCTTTCTATTTTTCAGATTCAGATAATTAATTTCAAACGTGGGAAGAAATATTGGGACAGAGCTTTTAGAAGCGAGATTAGCATTGTCAACTTCATTGAATTTAGATCTATTGTTTTTATTATTTTAGTAAAATTTTATTGGATGTAAGACATTTGATTTAATTACTTGAATTACAGTTGAATAATAATTATTTAAATTTATTCCGCTGTGATGCATTGATATCGTGATGAGATGCCTTGCATGCTTATGGAGAGAGTTCTTCATGAGTATGCGGCGGTTGCCGCGACCTTCGATTCAATAATCTCAGATCGGAGGCGTGATAATTATTATTTTAAAAAAAATTACATCCCATGCATCGCATGGGTTATAAGCCAATAAAATATAAAACATGAGATAGTTTGGCACTTTTTTATTTAAATAAAAATAAAAAAATTACATGTGCAGGCTGGTAGCATATTAAAATCTAGCTCTCGCAATGATTTCTCTACGTCTGCAATAGGTAAATGCAGTTATGTTTTGCGGTACCCGCAACTGAGAAGAGTGTAAACCTACACCTAGATATCGCACACTAATTTAGATCCAAATTGCTGACTTTGGCTCTAGATTTCCAAACTGTGATTTATTGTTTTAAAGAAGTCCAGATTTCTCGCCTCAGCGGGATTATTAGTTGGACCACCTACCACGGACCATGCAACTAATCCAACCAGAGAAGTATAATAACAATTTTTTCTTATCCTTCTTTCTTTTATTATGTAATAGAAATATATACTAGAATAAAATTATTAGTGGTTTATGATGGATCTTGATACATTTCGTATTCGATTCATCTGATGTGGCACTGCCAACCAATCCTCAGCCCTCAAGTCTGATTTGAGTCCAATCGAGTGTCAAGTCCGCACTAAGTACAGAGAGAGGATAGGTGAAATTTTTTTTTTTTTTTTTATAGACACACTGATGGACTCTCTCTCTCTCCCCCCCCTTTTTCTCTATAGAACCTCATCTGCTATCCTAAGATGATCTGACTTGGCATTAAAGGATCTCCGACTGGATAATTCCCAACAGGTGGACTTTCTTTAATTGTGATGTTTCTGGATTGATTTGGGTATTGGAGCGAAGATTCAATAACTGTCAATTGCTTCGATGTCTCCAACTAGCTCCCCAAGTCTCTTGATCGCTATCCTCAGCTCTCTATCTCTCCATCCAACTCATTAGTTTGAGTTAGACCGACCTCAGCAGCAATGTAACTGATCCAATAAATAATTTTTCCTCCAGTTGATTGGAGAGGTTCAATCCCACCATCATAGACATGCTCGTATTCTATAATAAAATAAAAGGACGAAGTTTATACCATACAAAGGCAATACACTGGCCGTATCCAATGGGGCGCTCATACATACTTTTAAAGATATTTATAAGAGGCATTAAGATTTTGATCCATAATTTCAAATGATAATATTATTACTGTTATAAGGGTTGTTATAATACATTATTAGTATCATAGTGGTTTGTTAACTTTTATTTTTTCTTGATACTTTTTTCTAATTAAAGTACTAGTATTTTTTTGAAAATAAATTTCTATTAATTTCTTGCCTCAAAAACTGTATGACTAAAAATATATATATTTATATATCCAGTAAAAAGTGAATGAAAAGTCACACCACTATTTCTTTTTTTGTTGTGACACCATTAACTATAACAACCAATGGAGCAGTTGTTATATTACAATTAAAAATTTGAAATGCTATTTTTAATATAAATAACCCTGTGGTGTTATAACGGTTATGATGGTTAACAGCAGTTTTTGTGGGCCTTATAATGTATAACTAGTTTATAATCAATGCAATGCATGGGATATAATTTTTTACACAGCCTTATTGGGAGGTAGCATTTTGGAGTGCACTCAAAATGGATGCTGTATTCACACTCTTGGTGCAATTATTGTAAATATCATTCGTATGACTTATTCTTCCTCCTTGTAAAAGCACAACGGAAAGCATCATGGATCCATATCTTCTCATCTTCTCTCTTTCTCCTTTGTTGACACAGACATATGAAGAAGAGTACCAACAACATCAAGCTTTTCTTCCTTCAATCCTCACCCTACAATCCGACACCCTTTCTGTTGGGAGCCCGACACCACCTCTACATCATGTCTGCTCACCCTACAATCCGACACCCTTTCTGTTGGGAGCCCGACACCACCTCTACATCACGTCTGCTCTTGTTTCTTTCTTCACCTTCGCTTCCCTCCTCTCCCTCCACCCTCTTCTCCACCACCACTACCTCACCTCCAAACCTCTCCTCCACCTCCACCACTGCCACCGCTACCACCCATCATCCTTCCCTCCCGGACCCCCTCTTTGATGTGCTTGTCTTCTACACCACCTACTCCTCCCACCCTAGCCGCATGGCCGACCCAGGCCTCCACACGGCCACTGTCGTCCTTCGCCACCGCCCCTCTACAACCTCCTCATCTTCGGCCTTGGTCATGAGTCCTCCATCTGGCTCGCCAGATATTCGTTGCAATGGTGATGCCATGTCAAACTTGTAACAACCCAATCAAAAGTCGGGAATCAGTGGGGCAGTATGAGGTATCATCATTAGAACCGGTGAAATATACAGCAATCGGTGAAATACAAGTATTCTCATTGGGTTGTGATAAATTTGACGTGGTATCACCATCGCAACAAAGTTTTTTTCCTCAACCACGATGGCCTCACCATCTTACTTGACCACAGCGACCTTCGTGTCTTCCACTCGATCCAGAATGATCCTAGTGAGTTCTCACAATCTACTAGCGACGCCTCACAATATGTGATGACAATCCAGTAGAATAGAAAATAGAATCTCTAGGTATATTTACTGTATGATTCAATTTTTCTATCGTGAGTCTCGACAAGATGGAGGTAATTATAGAAACTCGTCAAACCCCTTCATCTGTCATATAAAAAATTTGATTAGCTTAAGTCCAGATATGATACTCATGAAAACTCTTTTCCATCCGTCATCTTGCTATGGCCATAGACTTATGGACTTGGCTTCTAAAATTCAATAGGACTACTCCTTATCTACTAAGATCGATAGATCCATTCTAAGTGCACACTCTACTCCTACAGTGAATTTACTGTAACCAACAGACACAACAAGGATCTAAATAGCTAGGAGATTATGTTTATATGCAGTCAAAATACAACAACCCCACTATGAGCAGTCGAGGCATCGTAGGTCAAAAAATCACTCACACCACTACAGCATCGAGACGATCACTGATGAGTGAGTAGACTTTTATGTGATCTTTCATATGATTACACTCAGTACCGATATTCTCTAACAACCATCCACACTCTCACTCAGTGTGTCCACATCGTAAACTTGAAATTTATCTATCCTGAAGAAAGTGATCTATGCGACGATCTATCTGGATCAATCACCATCCCTATGATGATCCATCGATCAGAAGTAATTTAGAAATTAATTATATATGTCTCAAATCTAAACTCTTTAGAATATATATCTTTAAATTATTAATTTTTTGGATGATTTTCGGATACATAACACAAGTATGGATAAAATTACCCATTTTATTGATTAAATCAATAATTTAAGTATAAATATATATCCTAAAATTTATTACAATATGTCTGTTATATTGACTTCTAGGACATATATCTAATAATCTCTCACTTAATCTAAAGCCAATTGGCTACTAATTTTAGTCCCATCTTCTCAAGGTAGACTTCAGTCTTCGACTGGCTTAACTGCTTTGTTAGTGGATCTGTCATGTTGTTCATGGAGTCTACTTTTTGCATCTCGACGTATTTTTTCTCGAGGTAGTCGTGTATAATATAGAACCACCGCTCGATGTATTTGGACTTCTGATGAGATTTTGATTTCTTAGCTAGTACTATGGCACCATTATTGTCGCAGTAGAGTAGGATGGTATCTGATGTCATTACTTTAAGTTCTACGATGAACTTCTTACATTAGAAGGCTTCTTTTGCAGCATCCGAGGCAGCGACATGATAAGTTTTCATTGTTAAGTCTGCAATGATAGGTTATTTGGAACTCTTTCAACTTATGACTCCTTCATTGCATAAGAACACACTTCCTGATGTAGATTTTTTATCATCAAAATCAGACATAAAGTCTAAATCAGTATATCCTTCAATCCGTAACTCCAATCCTCCTCCATAGACCAAGAACAGATCCGTAGTTCTTCTCAAGTACTTAAAGATGTTTTTCATAGCTATCCAGGTTCCTCCTGGATTCGACTGATACCTGCTCGTGAAACTCACAGTAAGGGCAATATCAAATCGAGTATAAAGTATGGCATATATGAAGCTCCCTATGATAGAAGCATAAGGAATCTTGCTCATGCGCTCTACTTTCTCAGGTGTGCTCGGACACATCTTCTTGGAAAAAAATTATGCCATACCTAAGAGGTAAAAGTTTTCTTTTAGAGTTTTCCATGTAGAATCTCTTCAGCACTTCCTCTCTATATATTTTCTGTGACAGATGAAGCATCCTTCTAGATCTATCTCTATAGACCTTTATTCTCAGAATATAAGATGCTTCTCTTAGGTCATTTATGGAGAATTCTTTAGACAATCATCTTTTGATCGAGGTCAATACAAAAATGTCATTTTCAATAAGCAGGATGTCATCCATATACAGTATGAGGAATGTGACAGTGCTCCTACTAATTTTTTTGTATACACAAAGTTCCTCCTTATTTTTTACAAAATCAAACAATTTGATCGCATCATTGAAATGAGTGTTCTAGCTTTAAGAAGCTTGCTTTAATCCATAAATAGATCTTTGTAGCTTGCGATCTCCATCACTAAAAGTGAAATCCAAAGGCTGCTCTATATAGATATCTTCCTCAAGATATCCATTTAGAAATATAGTTTTCACATCCATCTACCATATCTCATAATCATAGAAAGCTACAATGGCAAGCAGTGTGCGGATGAGTTTAAATATGACCACAGACGAAAAGGTATCCTGATAGTCAATGCCTTCATGCTGACTATAATCTTTCACCATGAGCCTAGTTTTATGGGTCTCTACCTTACCATTTACACATATTTTTCTCTTGTAGATTCATTTACACCTAATAGATACTATACCCTTTGGCGGATCCACTAAAGTCCATACTTGGTTCGAATATATTGAGTCAATCTCTGACTTCATAGCATTCAATCATTTCTTGGAGTCGATGTCTGACATCACCTCATTATAGATTTTAGGATCATCTCCATGTCCCTTATCTCCTACGAGGAATATTTTCTCTATATTTTTAGCAAGCATACCCAAGTATCTTTTAGGAGGATGGAAGACCCTACTTGATCTACGAGATGGAGGTGGAACTACTAGCTCATTATTAATAGGTTTGTTTAGTTCTTTAGCTCGTTGCTCTTTAGAAATTTTTTCTTTGAGCTCAATCAATCTTTCATTGCCACCATCTTGGATAAATTATTTTTTCAAAACATGATGTATCGACTCACAATCACATTACGATCTTCTGAAAAATAGAAGTAGCATCCTAACGACTTCTTAGGATATCCTATAAAATGAGCTTTCATGGATCTAGCCTCTAACTTATCTTCTATTTATCTTTTTACATAAGCTAAACATCTCCAAATCTTGAGGTAATCAAGATTCGATTTCTTACTATACCATATCTCACACGGTGTGGTAGGAACGGATTTAGAAAAAATCTTATTCAATAGATAAATCATGATTAGTAAGATGTGTCTTTAAAGATTTAATGGCAAGTCAGTGAAACTCATCATGGATCGGATCATATCCAATAAGATCCTATTTCTCTTTTTCGATATCTCATTGAGCTGAAGTGTACCAAGAGGAGTCCATTGTGAGACTATACCATTGTCCTTGAGATAACTCAAAAATTTTTTATTGAGATATTCGTCTTCTTGATTTGATCGAAGAACCTTAAAGAGTTTTTGTGTTTATTTTTTTACTTTATTTATAAATTTTTTGAACTTTTCAAAGGCCTCAGACTTGTGTCTTATAAGAAACATATATCCATATTATGAAAAATTATCAGTAAAGATGATGAAGTAGCTGTAACCTTTCATGGTTTGCACATCAAATGGGCTACACACGTCAGTATGTACCAGGATAAGTATCTCAGTGGCTCTTTCTCCATGTCCCATAAAGGATAACTTAGCCATCTTTCTTCGAAGGCAAAATTCACATACTAGATACGACTCAAAATTAATTGAGCCTAAGAGACCATCTCTTTTTAATTTGTTTATCCTATCTTTTTCAATATAACCAAGCCTAAGGTGCCACATATACTTGTGGTTAACATTATCTCTAGGTCATTTATGACCTACGGTACTACTGACTATCTGCTTGTTTATATTTACATTCGCATCAATATGCAAGTGATAAAGACTGTCAATTAAAGGATAATATGCAACCAATTTATTTCTCAAATAAATCAAATAGAAGTCTTTATTAAAATTAAAAATAAAATCATTCATGTGCTAGTATAGAAATAGAAATTAAATTTTGACTACCTACAGGCACATAGTAACAGTCTTTTAAAACTAATCTAAAATCAAACGATAATCGAAGAGAGTAGGTACCGATGGCTTCTGCAGCAAGTCTTGCTCCATTGTTGACCCGTAGGATCATTTCACCATCCCTTAACCCTCTACTTTCCACTAGATCCTATATTAAAGTACATACATGAGCACTTGAATCAGAGTCTAATATCTAACTAGAAGTAGACGTAATCATAAGGTTAGATTCAACAATGAGCATTGTAGACATACCTTTCAAAGGTTTATCTCCCTTCTTGGCCTTTAGGCTTTCCAAGTATAGTGGATAATTTCTTTTTCAATGGCCATCCTTCTGATAGTGAAAACACTTTTCTTTGTCTGCAGTCTTCTTTGGAGTGTCCTTCTTTAACTTTTTCTCTTTCTTTTGCTTCTTTGCAGGTTTGGTCCTTTTCTTCCCTGAAGATTTTCTTTTGGAAGAATGTGCCGACTCCATAGCAAGAATGGAGCCCCTTGAACTCTTCAAGATTTTTTCCATAGTGACTAACATATTGACAAGCTCAAGTAAAGCACGATCTAACTTATTTATATGGCAATTTATAATAAATTACCTATATGAATTGATCAAGGATTGCGGGATCAAATCCATTTATAATTCCTTCTATATGGTAAGGCCAAGCTTCTCAAGCTCTTTCAGATCTTTGATCATTGTCAGACAATGCTCATAGACCGACTGCCCTTTGCGTATCTTAGAGTTAAAAAGCTTCTTCAAAACTTCAAAATGAGTGGTTCGACTCTGCTTACTATACAACTTTTGTAGGTGAGTGATCATAGCCCTGGCAGTTGATATATGCTCATACTGACTTTGCAACTCATTTGACATTGAAGCTAGCATATAGCACTTTATCCAATTGTCATCATCTATCCACTTATCTAATGCAGCTCTCTATTCTGTAGTAGGATGGTTTTGCAAAGGAGGTGGTGGGTTTTGATCGAGAACATACACAAATTTTTTGGATATCAAGACAATCTTGAGATTTCTGAGCTAATTCTTAAAATTGATTCTGATCAATCGATTGGACTTTAGGATATGGGCTAAAGGGTTTAAAACTGATATGGTTAAACTACGAAGAGTAAAGATTCTAGTTAGACATTTGTACTCATATTTAAAATTTATTTTAAAGATTTTAAGAAATAAATAAGCTCCTACTATTTTCTTGGATCTCTCACACTCCCTTATAGAGATGCAAAAATCTCTATGCAACTAAAATTCTTAATGAGTACTACGGTCCCATCGATATGCATTGCACCTCATTGTGTTTGATTATTGGGCTATGCTATACCAATGAGTGGATAACTATTGTCCAATGCTTCTCAAGTATGTTGCAGTGCTTGGTCTCTAAGTCATAAATCTCACCATGCTCGGTTATTAGTCCACTCCTTAGTTATGTCCAACCCATCGTTCAAGCATAGATAAAGTCATCATTGGATTCCTCACCATATCCGAATATTGGATCCAACCCCATCATTACCTAGCAACATCTCATGCTAATCGGATGGTTGTATTTTTTCCGTATAACTGAACCACTGCAACCAATCGAGAATAATTAACACTAGTAGGACGCTCGCACTCCTATAATGGTGAAAGACCTAGGACTTAATATTTGTGGGAAGGTTTGGATTAGGTTTCATCTAATTAGTCATCACCATGACTAATCCTATTGGCATGGACTAAACCAAACCACTAAGCAACCTGATTCTTGACACAATCTACTAACTTGGCTAGGTAAGTAAAGATGAGTGGGAGGCTCCCTCTTGATAATTCAAGGATCCTAAGTAAGTAACTACCATCCTGTACTTGTTTTAGACATCAATTGATCAATTAATTTCAAATAGATTATCTTAAGTGATTGAGACTCGAGCCACTAAGCCGATTTAGGTCTTTGGATCAATCGATTAAACAAATGGATTTCAATCGACCCGATCAACTACAACTATTGATTTGATTATGAGCACTCTTGACCTATTACTAATTAACACTTGAATTGATTCGATCAACCGTTCAAATCGATTAGATTCCATTAAGTTCAAATCAATCACCCTAGCTGTAATCAAATTACTTGACCTAATTTGATTTAACCATGACCAATTGTTAATCCAATTAACATAAAATTCAGATCTTAATTTCAAATTTTAGATCTAAATTATTTGAGTAATTTGTCATGTTATAATCTTGAAACATATTTCAGATTTTAGATCTAAAAATCAAAAATCAGATCTAAACATGTTATGGTATCGAAACTAGTTTTGATTTTTAGATCCATGAAATAATTTCAGATTTATATAACTACCCATTATCTCATACATGAATAAAAATCTGATCTAAAAATATTTTTTTTAGGTCAATAAAATTAGATCTAAAAATTACAAATACTTTTCAAAAAAAAAAATCAATATAGGACCGCCTTTACAATATAAGGGATAAACTTTACACCAGGACAATCTTATAACACATCGACATAGATCATTAATCTAATTAATTTTAAATTTGATTAGAAGCTAGATCACATCTTATTTGCATGCATATGAACCCGTGGCTCTAATACCATTGTTGAATTTTAGATATTTTGTATGCAGATTTCAAAAATAATTTTGAATACAAGTAGTGGAAGATAAGTTTAAATCTGATTTAATCCTACGCATGCATAGATCTAAATCAAATATCTATGGATCTAATTCATATGATGATAAATAAGATATTAAGCATCTAATTTTAAAGAATAAAAATTAATTTATGATTAAATCACATACCTAGATCACATAACTCCTTCTTGAATTTGGATCTGTGGATGCCTTCAAGTTCTGTTGTAGCTGCGCATATGCCCGATCTCTACGGGTATCTACATGAGGTCTGATCTAATCAGAGGCTCTTTATTCTCTTCGAGATACTAACTCTCTTTTAGAGAATGCTTCTTTGATGGTTGAACAGGATAATCTCAAGATGGAAGAAGAAAGGAGGAAGAAGAAGATAAAAGAGAGGAAGAACTCTTCTCTCTCCCTTTGCTCTCAAAGACCTCATGCCCAAGAAGACTCACACCCCAATATTTTTCCATGCCCCAAGCTCTCTATTTTATGCATGAGATCTGATCTCAAGTCTGGTCTCTAACATCCCATGACCCCTCCTTAAATAGACCTCCAATTGGTTGGTTTAGACTAGGATTGAAAGACCCTAACCTAACCAAACTAAGAGAACTATTTTGGTTCAAAATCATATCTGATTTAATCCAAATTAAATTAGATTAAAGGGGGGAGAGAGAGGATGTGTAAGGGAGTTGGCGTGGAGGTTTTTGTTGCACAAAACTAAGGGACGCACTCCCTTATGGTGTGAGGTTGTTATGGCGCAAGAAAGAGAATCCCAATCCAATTGAGATTCGTATTAGGGGCTATTTTGAATTGATTTTGATTCTAACTAACTCTTAACTCAAATTCTAACTAACTTAAAAATTAGTTATAACCAATTAACTAATTATATTCAAGTCCAATTTAATCCAATTAGGCCCCTAATCCAATTAGGAAATCAATTGAATCAAATCTTCATCAAACTAAGGATTTATTTTTTAGATATAAGGTTATCTTATAATGTATAGGGTTTGATCCAATCAAATTCAAATTAAATCAAATTGAATCTTATTCAATTAGATTTAATTCTAATCCTATTACTAAATCAGATTGAGCCATGTTGCAATCTTATTGTAAATTAAATCCTTCAGAAATTCACTAACTCTTAGTGAATTGAATATTGCAACTATTGAATTGAATTAATCATCAATCAAATTGATAATTAAATCTTATTATGATTTATAATTATAATTCAACTATCTGGTCAGTCAAAAAATCTCTTTTATGTATGACTCCATAGGTTCTTATTTTTTTTTATAGTGAGATATACCATGATCTCTATCGTAGCATTATCAAAACTCCTTTTGATGGATTAGAATACTTCTAACCCACACCCATCAAGGATCATCGATTCAAAATGATTTTAATAAGTTCTCACAATCCACTAGTGACGTCTAGCAGCATGTATTTAGTTTCTCTATCATGAATCTCGATAAGATAGAGGTAATTATGGAAACTCATCAAATTTTTTTATCTGTTATATGAAAAATTTGATTAGCTTAAGTTCATATGTGATACTCATGAAAACTCTTTTCTATCCATCATTTTGCTTTGGCCATAGACTTATAAACTTAGCTTCTCAAATTTTATAGGACTACTCCTTATCTACTAAGATCGATAGATTTCTTCTAAGTGTGCATCCTACTCCTACAGTAAACCTACTATAACTAATATATATAATAAAGATTCAAATAGCTAAGAAATCATGTTTATATGCAGTCAAACTACAGCAATCTTACTGTGAGTAGCGTAGGTTAAGGAACCACTCACACCACTATAACATCGAGCGATCATTGATGAGTGAGTAGACATCCATATGATCTCTTGTATGATCATGCTCAGCATCGATGTTCTTTAACAATCATCCGCACTCTCGCTCAGTATCTCTACACCGTAGACTTGAGACTCATCTATCTCGAAGATAGTGATCCATGTGTCAATCTATCAAAATCAATCATCATCTTTATGATGATCCATCGATCAAAAGTAATTTAAAAATTAATTATATATATCTTAAATCTAAACTCTTTAGAATATGTATCTTTAAATTATTAATTTTTTGGACGATTCTCGGATATATAACACAAAAATGGATAAAATTATCCACTTTATTGATTAAATCAATAATTTAAATATAAATATATGTTCCAAAATTTATTATAACGTGTCTGCCATAATGGTTTCTAGGGCATACATCTAATAGTTGCTCCCTAATTTTCATGAGTACCTATATTCTGGAAGCATTTAGGGGGGTGTAGTTGGTGTACCTTTTTGGAGGGGATCGATGCCTTGGTGATTGACGGTGTTGGCACTGGGGACTTTTAACCATCATCGTCAAGGAGTTCTAGATCTTTGATGTCAAGGTGGAGTTCTAGATCGCTACCGATCTCTTGAAGGATCCTCACAAATCGGAAAGAGCTTGAAACTTTGCTCCTCTTTTCTGGGTGGTAGGGACGGTCAGAGTGCCATGCTTCTAGAAGGCCTCATTGGCTCGAGCATACTTCTCAACCCAATCTAGCATTTCTATGAAGTCCTTCGGATACTTCTTCTCTAATGAGTAAAGAAGAAAATTTTGTTGGAGTCTGCCTTTAAAGGCGGTCATAGTGACTGACTGGTCTAGGTCACATACCTTCAGGATGGTTGTGTTGAAGCGGTTCATGTAGTCACATAGGGACTCCTCTTCCTTTTGCTTTATATTCATCATGGAATTGGATTACTGGTGCTGCCTTTTGCTAGTCATGAAGTAGGTGACAAATGACCAGCTCATTTGGTCAAAAGAGTGTATAGAGCCTGATTTTAGGCCGCATACTAGTCCTGAGTTGCTCTCTTGAGAGTAGAGGGGAAGGCTCAGCACAAGATTGCATCACTTGCTCCGTGTAGGAGCATAAGAGCTTTAAAGCTCTTAAAGTGGTCGATGTGATTAGTTGACCCATCATAGTTCTCTAGTTTGGGCATCTTCAAGTTGTCAGACAGTGGCTCTCGCATGATTTTCTCATTGAAAGGTGGTTTAATGCAGAAGCCAACTAGATTATTTCAATCTATAGCTTTGTGTTGCAAAGCTTCCATCTGTCGATTCATCTCCTATAATTTATGGTCCATGTTAAGATCGTGGGCTATAAAAGCCTCTGTGCAATGTGATGGAGACTAACCCAGTCTACTTCGATGGAGAGAGGGGTTGGCAAATATCTCCTCCATTTAGGACTCTAAGGCCAAGTCTACTGTGTTTGCCTACCTCGATCCAAGCTTTGCGATGAAGATCAAGGAAGTCACCATCGGGGTGCCTCCTGCACCGAATCTAGCTGCCACATGGCATCAACTGCTGTGTTTAGTGCCTACACCTGGATGACAAGAATATTAAACTGGTCTTGGTTTACCCCTATAGCCAGTGGAGGGGGCTGTGGGGATGTCTCCAGCTATTGGACCGAAGCACGGTTCTCAATCGGATCATGAATCGATCAGGATGCCACGATGCTCGAATGCCTTGAAGATGTCCTTCTTGGTGGCATGGAGATGGATCATGTGCTCTTCCCTAGAAAATAAGTTTTGGCCCTTCCTCTAGCGCCAATTTGTTATGACAGATTTTCGCTCAGGCTAGAATGTCGGAGCAAGCCAAAGCCCAGTAGAGGTGATGGTGACTTGACCTGCAAAAGAAGTTTCTAGTTGGGGGTGGTTCTGGTAAGAATCTTTCGATGCTCAAATAAGAAATCTGAAATAGATGAAAAAGAGCATGTAGGAGAGTGAGTTGCATATCTTTGAGGGTCCCTCATTTTCACTATTTGTAGAGGAGTTATAGGAGGAAATGATTGTAGAACACCACCCACCCTACAAGGGGTATACCCTTGATTTCCGCAAACTCAACGGGTGGCGACACCTTACTTAGCATGTGGCCAGTCATTCACATTGATGACTCTGGTGGACTCGATGATTGATGTGATTTGATCTCGCACATAGCTGGCTGTTCGCGGCACCTTACCTTAATAATTTAATGTGATTGGTCATGTAGGGGCCTCCTATGGACATCATGGCAAGCCGCTATCCTTAATGGGTGATGTGACCGTGCCGTGTAGGGATTTTCTGAGGGTATAATGGCTAGTCACAATCCTTAATGGCATGATTTGATGATCACATTAGGGCTTCCTGTGGATGCCTCTAGGAACGATGACTGAGATGAGTAGAAAGAGTGCACCTCAGGGCTAATTATGTGCCGCTGGGTAGCAAATTGGGGTGAATGCCCAAGCCAGGGTTGACGTCAGGGATCGCTTCGGTGGTAATTTGTGGGTGGTGCAGCTCGTAGACCAAGGTGGGAGGTCAGCTTATTTGAGATTCACTCATGTCTTTGGATCAGGCATTACAATCATATCCATAACAAACCCCATAGGGGAGATTAGCCAGTATGCATGGGCCATAGCAATTCATGAGCATCTGATATAATTTATTCTAGGGACTGCTGAAAAGGTAAAGAGAAGGAAGACAGGTGTGAAGGAGAGCACCAGTTATATCAATGGTTGCATTACAATTTTGATGGTGAAAATGATATTAACTTATTTCTTTATCTACTTATATCATGAAGATTATCATTTTGAATTTATATATGTAATTGTTGATTATATCACCTAATAATTGATTGCTTTTCTTTCAGATTTGATTTTTTGAGAGAATCGGCATAGTCAAATCATTTATTTATAGTTGACTTCCTCAAATCCTAAACTAGAAGAAACCCCAATTCAAGAAATAGGCCTACTATGGAGAGGTTTGCAAGGGCCTAAAAGAGGGAGATGTATTATTGCTTTTGATATTTGACATAATTTATTTCTTTTAATAAAATTAGGGGACTAATGATTTTATCTTCATTTTCAAATCAAAGATCCACTATGAGTGACATAGAATGAGGTATTGCTGTTAGGAAATCTGGTTAGCATGCATAATAAAATTTTAAACATAAATGTAGTGAAAATAAAAGTAATTAAAATCTTTTTAATTTACACATGTATGCAGGCATGAGATCACATCTCAAAATACTAAGATCCCTCATAGATTTAAGATTAAGATAAAACAAAAGGAGAGAAATATCTGATCTTCACCTTGCATGGATAGATCATCACCATGATTTGATGATCCGTAGATGTCTTGAAGATTTTTTTAAAGTAGCACATGCATCCGACCTCTACAAGTATCCATACAAGATTGATCTAATTAGAAGATTTTGATCTCATCAAGATGCTAACTCTTTTATAGAGATCACTCATTGGATTGCTGAATTTTTTCTCCTATTTCTCTTCTCAAGAGAATGTTGGAGAATAACTGGAGGAAGGAGGAGGTAGGAGATGAGATGAGTGTCCAACTCTTGGATGTGAGCTTGTGGAAGGATGAAGGCTAGAGAATTGTCCAACTCTTAGACATGGCATGAAAGAAATAAGAGAGAGGCTTGAGAACATCCAACCCTTTGGACATGTGAAGTGAGAAAGAGAGCAAGCATCAAAACTATTTCAATGCCCCAATCATCTTTTATTTTTCTCGTGCCTCTCAACTTCATGCCACTCTCATTACTAGAGATCAGATGTGAAGGCACTAATTCAAAACCCATCTTAAATCCCAATGCCCTAAACTCTTTTAAGGTTAGTTTGGAGGTGCTAGGACTCTTGGAAAAGAGTCACACACCAACCTCTTGCGCCAACTATCTCTTGCATACCTTCCTCATGTTTTTCACACTAATCTCTCTTGAGAGGAGGCGCTAATCACTTAAGATGAGGCACCACATGGTTCCACATTAAAAGCCAACATCTCTAGGGTTTTGGATAGAGTCTTTGGGCACTAGGACTCTCTTGGATTAAGTTGCACCACAACCTTTTGTGCGCTCCTTTTGTCCATGCAAAAACCAAAACTCATGGTGATTTCTTATGAGATGTGAGATCTAGGGAAGAGTCTTTCTGCTCCTCAATCACTTTTTTATAGATAGAGTCTAATATGTTTTGGGCTCTTAATAAGTCAACTACTTATTGAGTCTAAATCTTTTAGACTTATGAAATTTAATTTGACTCAAACTCAAATCATGTCCAATCAAATTAAATTTTAATTTAATTTGATTAAGACTCAAAATCAATTATTTGATCAAATCAAATAGTATAGCAATAATTATAAATAAGTCCTCCTATTACTCACTAATTCTTAGCAAGTCCTCTCTTGTAACGTTTACAAGTCAGTCCAATCATCAATCACATTGACAATCGAATCCTTTAATGATTCAAAATTATAATTTAACTATTCGATCAGTTGGGATCTCTTTTGTGTGTGATCTTATACATTCTATTCTATCTGGTAGTGAGATATATTATGATCTTCAATACAAATATCATTGAAACTTCTTTCAATGGATTGAAATAATTTTAACTCATCAATAAAAATTATTGACCATCAAAATAATTCTTGTCGGTCTCACAATCCACCAATGACGTCTAGCAACATGTAATGGCAATCTAGCAGAATGGAAGAAATAAACCTCTTAGGTATAGTTACTGTGTAATATAGTTCTTCTATCATGAGGCCCAATAAGATGAAGGTTATAGAAAATTCATCAAACTTCATCATTTGTCATATGTAAAATTTATTCAACTAGTGTTCATACTGTGAAATCTTATAAAAATTTTTTTCCATCATTCACACTATTATGGCCATGATTTTCAGAACTTAGTCTTATAAATCACATAGAACTTCTCTTGATCTATTAAGATCGATAGATCCCATCTAAATGTACATCCTACTTCAACAAAGAACCTACTACAATCTACCTATACCACAAAGATCAGAATGACAAGGGACCAAATGTATATATAGTCAAACTACAGCAACCCTATTGTGAATAGTCAAGATACCACAAGTCAAAGAATCAATCACACCACTACAGTATCGAGAAAATCACTGACAAATGAGTAGACATTCAAGTGACTTCTCGTGTTGGTTATGCAGGTGACTAACAACCACCTGCACTCTCACTCTAGTATCCCCACACTATAGACTCGAGAGTCATCTACCCAATGAAAAGCTATCCATACATCAATCTTACTGGATCAATCATCATTTCCATGATGATCTATTAATCAGGAGTAATTTAAAAATTAATCATCAATAACACATGTCTCAAATTTTTAACTCTTAAGAATATATATCATCATCTTATTAATTTCTTAGACGATTTATGGACACATACACAATATGAATAAAAATAAACTATCTAATTTTATTAATAAATAATTAGATCAAGTACAATACTATGTCCCAGAAAGAATAAAAGTGTCGGTCTGATTGGCTCTAGGACATACGTCTAACAATCTCTCACTTGTACTAAAGTCAATCTATCATATACCTAAGCCCCATCTTCTCAAGATGTATTTTGATCTTCAATTGGCTAGGTGGTTTAGTCAGTGGATCCACCACATTATCTGTGGGGTCTACTCTCTGCTTCTTGAAGTATTTCTTCTCAAAATAGTAGTGAATAATGTAAAATTATCACTCTTTGTGCTAGGACTTCTGATGAGATCCAGACTTCTTATCTAGAGCTATGGTATCTTTATTATCGTAGTATATTATCGTGCCATTTGATAACATTGCACAAAATTCTGCAACAAATATTTTGAATCAGAAGGCTTCCTTAGTAGCCTCAGAAGTGGTGATGCACTCAGTTTCTATGATAAAAACTATAATGATCGGATGTTAGGAATTCTTCTAATTCACCGAACCTCCATTGCTTATGGAAACACACCCTAAGATAGACTCTACCATCAACATCAGACATAAAGTTTGAATCAGTGTATCCTTCTATCCTCAACTTTGATCCTCCTCAAAAATATCAAGAATAAATTTTTTATCCTTTTCAAGTACTTAAGGATGTTCTTCATAGCTGTCCAGTGCTCCTAGCTTGGATTCAACAGATATCTACTTGTGATACTCACAATAAGAGATATATTAGATTGTGTACATAGCATGGGCCATAGTGAACATATGCTGAACCTTTTCAGCACTTGTTCTATGTATATTTTCTATGAGAGACCTAGCATCCTCTTAAATGTATCTCATAGACTTGTATTCTCAGAATATAAGATGCTTCTCCAAGATCTTTTATGAAAAAATTTTTTAGATAACCATATTTTAACCAAAGTTAGTATGAAAATATTATTTTCAATCAAGAAGATGTCATCCACGTACAATACGAAGAACATGACAGCACTCCCACTGATTTTCTTATAAACACATGATTACTCCTCATTCTTGATGAAATCAAACAATTTGATCATGTTATTGAAACGAGTATTTCAACTCCGAGATGCTTGCTTTATAGGTCTCTACCTATCCATCCGAACCAATCTTTCTTTTGTAGATCCATTTACATCTAATAAGCACTATACTTGTTGGTGGATTCACTAAGATCTAAACTTAGTTGAAATACATCAAGTCAATTTTTGACTTCATGACATTTAACCACTTCTCAAAATTGATGTCAGACGTCATCTTATAGTAGCTTTTGGGATCATCTCTAAGTTTCCTATCTCTCATGAAAAATATTTTTTATATATCTTCTGTTAGAATATCCAAATATTTTTTAGTAAAATGAAAGATCTTACTAGATCTACGAGGTGGAGGAGGTACTACATGTACTGACTCAATATAAGTAGGTTCTATAGGTTCCATGACACGTTGCTCTTGAAATACTTTCTCTTAGAGCTCAATTTTTCTCCCATTACTTTCATCCTAAATAAATTATTTTTTCAAGAATATAGAATGTCGGCTCACAATCACATTGTGATGCTCTAGAAAGTAAAATTAGTATCCTAAATCTCTTTAGAATATCCTATAAAATGAGCTCTTATAGACTTAGCCTCTAACTTGTCCACATATTGTCGTTTGACATGGGTTGGACATTCTGAAATCTTGAGATGATCAAGACTTAGTTTCTTACTATATCATATCTCATATGGTATGGTAGGAACAAACTTAGAGGAAACTCTATTCAATATGTAAACTGTAGAAAGCAAAGTATGTCTTCAAAAAAATAAGAAAAGATTAATGAAGCTCATCATGGATGGAACCATATCCAATAGAGTCCTATTCCTCCTCTTCGACATTCCATTGAGTTGAGGTGTACCAAGAGGAGTCCACCATGAGATTATATCATTTTTCTCGAGATAATTTAGAAACTCTCACTAAGGTATATACCTCCTCGATCTAATCAAAGAACCTTAAAAAAATTTTAATTTGCTTATTTTTCTCATATCTGAATTCTTTGAAGTTTTTTAAAGACTTTAGATTTGTGTCTCTCACAAATTTCCATACATAAAAAGTCATTGATAAGAATAATGAAGTAAAAATAATCACTCCTAGCATATACATCAAATGGGCCACATACATCAGTGTATGTCAGAGCAAGTATCTCAGTAATCCTCTCTGTTAGATGTATATCCTAGAAGCCAATCGGACTAACATATTTATTTATTCTAGGATATAGTTTTGTACTTGACCTAATTATTTATTAATAATTGGATAGTTTATTTCTATTCATGTTGTGTATGTCTCCATGAATTATCTAAAAAATTAATAAGATGATAACATATATTCTCAAAAATTAAAAATTTGAGGCATATGTTATTAGTGATTAATTTTTAAAATACTTCTGATTGATGGATCATCACGAAAATGATGATTGATCTGATAAGATTAATGCACAATTTTTTTTTTAGATAGATGAGTCTCGAATCTATAGTGTGAAATATTGAAGTGAGTGTAGATGGTTGTCAGAGAACAAAGATACCGGACATGATCAATATGAGAAGCCATTTGGATGTCTACTCTCTCGTCAGTGATATTCTCAATGCTATAGTGGTATGACTGATTCTTTGACCTGCGGTGCCTTGGCAACTCACAATGAGATTGCTGTAGTTTGACTGTATATACGCTTGGTCCCTAGCTATTCAGATCCTTATGGTGTAGATTGGCTACAGTAGGTTCATTATAAGAGTAGGATATGTACCTAGATGAGATCTATTAATCTTAGTATATAAGCAGTCCTATGTAATTTATGAGACTGAGTTTTGAAGACTATGGCCATGGCAGTATGAATAATGAAAAAGAGTTTTCATGAGATTTCATATAATGAACTCGAATTCAATAAATCTTACATATGACAAATGATAGGATTTGACAAATTTTTTACAACCTCTATCTTATCAGGACTCACAATAGAAGAACTATATCACACGATAACTATACCTAGAGATCCAATATATTCTCTTCTACTGGATTGCCACTACATACTGTTAGGTGTCACTGGTAGATTGTGAGATCAATGAGAATTATTTTAATGGTCGATAATTCTCATTTGATGAGTTGAAATTATTTCAATCTATTGAAAAGAGTTTTAATAATATTCATGATAGAGATTATAATATATCTCACTACTAGATAGAATAAAATCTATGAGGTTGCACACATTGGAGATCCTGACTGATTGGATAGTTGAATTATGATTTTGAATCGCAGTGGGATTTGATTATCAATATGATTGATAATTGGACTGATTTATAAAAATTGCAAGAGACGACTCGCTAACAGTTAGTGAGTTATAGGAGGACTTATTTGTACTTATTGCTATATTATTTGATTTGATCAAATAGTTGGAGTTGAGTCCTAGTCAAATTAAATTAGGATTTAATTTGATTAGATTTAGTCTGAGTTTGACTCAGATTGGGTTTCATAAATCTAAAAGGGTTTGGACTCAATAAGTTGTTGACTTGTTAAAAATCCAAACCACATTGGACTCTATCTATACTCCCCTAGATCTCAGATGTCATGGAATCACCGTGAGTTAGTTAGCGCAAGAGATAAGAGAGATGCCCATTAGAGAGAGTCCCTCTCTCTCAAGACTATCAACTAAACCCTAATAGGATTAGGATTAGCATTGGGATTTAAAAGGGGGCACCTCCTTTTGGTTGTGTGCATGAAAACAAGAGAGGTGGGTGATGTGAAAAGGGTGAGGCACTAAAAATCTGAAAAGAATAAAAGAGTTGGGGTGCAACTCCATCAAAGGAGTCCCAACCCCCTGGGACACTATTCTAACCCTAAAAGGTTTAGGTGTTGGGATTTAAGAGGCCATATAGTCTTAAATCAGCACCTCCTAATCCAAAAGTAAGATTGACATGAAGGTATAAGAAGGAAGGATGGCATGAAAGAGTTCATGCATAAGAAAGAAAGAAAGAAAAAAAAAGGTGAGGAGAGTGCTCCATCTTGGATGCCTCCTTATTTCTATTGAGTAACATCCAAGAGTTGGACGCTCCCAAAGCCTCCGGCTTCCTTCTTCTTTCTCATATGGTGTCCAAGGAGTTGGACTCCAAGCGTCCACGCCCTCACTTCTCCCATCTTCCTCCTTTAGTTCTCCTATGTTCTCTTGAGAAGAGAAAAGAAGAAAAATATTCAACATCCAAAAAGTGATCTCTGTAAGGAAGCTAGCATCCTGGTGAGATCAGAATCTCCTGATTAGATCAGTCTCGTGTGGATACCTGTAAAGGTCGGATATGTGTACAGCTTTAAAGAAACTTTCAAGATATCCATGGATCATCGGATCATGGTGAAAATCTACCTGTGTAAGATGAAGATCAGACCTTTTTCTATTTTATAATTTCAGATATGAATCTTATCTTTTATATGAAGATCCTGTTAGGTATTTTTGAAGATGAGATCTTATGCATGTCTGTTTGATTAAAAGTGTTTTAATCCATATTATGTTCTCTATGTTCTTATTTTAAAAATTGCATGTATGAAAAATACCGGCTTCCTAACACTCTCCCTATGTCCCACAAAGGTTAGTTTGGTCATTTTTCTTTAAGGGCAAGATTCACAAACTAAATAAGACATATGAGCTAAGAAGCCCATCTTTCTCTAATCTATTTATCCTATTCTCTCCAACATGATCAAGTCTAAGGAGCCACATATACTTCTAGTTTATCTCATCTCTGGATCTCTTAGATCCTATAGCACTTATTATCTATTCAGATACATTCATACATACATCCATTTGTAAGTGATAGAGACTATCAATCATAAAATCACGTGCAATCAATTTATTTCTAAAATAAATTATACAGTAGACTTTATCATTCTGCATTAATGATGATACAAAAATCAAATTTCTACAATCAGCAGGTATATAATAGCAGTCTCTAAGTAACAAACTAAATTCAAATGGTAATCATAGAGGTAGGTGCCTATAGCCACAGTAGCAACTCTAACCCACTGCCAATCTGAAGGGTTACTTTACCTTCTCTTAGCTCTCTACTTTCTTATAGATCCCGCATCAAAGTACACAAATGAGCACTCGAGTCAGAGTTTGTAATCCAACTAGAAGTAGAAAAAACTACAAGATTAGTTTTATTAATAAGCAGATCTGACATATCTTCTGAAAGTGTATCTCCTTTCCTTTTTCTTTAGGCTCTCTAGTTATACAGAATAGTTTCTTTTAATGGCCGTCAACATTATAGTGGAAGTATTTTTTCTTGTTAGCAGCCTTCTTAGGAGCTTCCTTCTTTGGTTTGTTCTCAATTTCTATTTCTTCGTGGACTTCTTCTTTCAAGTAAACTTTCTCTTGAAAGTAAAAGCTTGCTTCATAGCAAGAACTATGCCCCTTGAACTCTTTAAGGTCCCTTCAGTAGTTACTAATATATTCAACAATTTAGTTAAGGTGCAATCAATCTTATTCATATGGTAGTTTACTATAAACTATCCATATGAATCAGAAAAAAATTGCAAGATCAAATCCACTTGCAATTCTTTATACATGATCACATCGAGCTTGTCAAGCTCCTATAAGTCCTTATCATTGTCAAACAATGATCATAGACAGATTGTCCTTTAGTTAATCGTCGGATAGTTTGATAGCATAGGGATATCCTGGTCCAGTATATAACTATGCTTAACTTTTCAGAACTTAAAACTATTTTAGATTTCTGAGCTAGTCTTTATAATTTATTCAATTAGATAACTGGTTTCAAGTATATAAGCTAGAGGGTTGGAAGCCGATATTTTATTCTTGCAAAAAATAGAGATTCTAATTAGATATTCATACTTAATTTTAAAATTTATTTTAGGATCTTTTAAAATAAATATGCCTCTCACTATTTTCTCGAGACTCTTACACTCCTCAAGTAGAGAGATAGAAATGCTTCGCAACTAGAATTTTAAGTGGGTACTGTACGTGATCCTACCGATCTACATGCACCTCACCTGATAATTATTGGTGACATATAAATTAATGAGTGGACAACTCTTATCCAATGCTTCTCAAGTATGTTATAGTGGTATTTGGTCTTTAAGTTATATAGGCCTCTCCTGACAGTTATTGGTCACATTCCTTAGTTAAATCAGACCTCCTTTCATGTATTGGCAAAACCATCATTGAGTCCCTCATCTGATAGTTATTGGGCCCAACCCTATCTTTACCATGCATCATCTCATGCTAATAGAGTAGTTGTATCTTTTCGATGCAATCGAACCACTGTGACCAGCTGAGAATAGTCAATGCCACTAGGATGCCTGCATATCTACAATGATGGAAGATAGCTTGACTTAATATATATGAGGAGATTTAATTTAGATCTTATCTAATTTTAATTATCTACATCTCATGTAAATAACTAATTAGCAATATTAATTATCTACATCGCATGCAAATAACTAATTAGCTAAAAATATAACTGGTGATAATCATGGATCTATGATTTGGGCTCAAGGCACTGATCCGAATCAGATCTTAGGGTCACCATTACAAGCACATGCACGTCAATCGATTTGATCATCTTCAACTCTTTGATCCGATCTCGAGCTCTCTTGATCCGATCATGATCAACTCCTTGATCTGACATCGATCAACTGCCCATCTCGATCCATGTCCATCATGTGCGATAGGTTTGCAATTCGATCACAGAATACAATCCAAAAGATCGAAAATAATAACAATTATTACAACTCTTTTAATGAGACTCGCAGGTCTCCAAATTATATGAATCATATGATGCACGCAAGCATCCAATAGACATACATTAGATCTAATCTAATGAGACACACAAGTCTCTAAATACATCAATATAATGGTGCTCACAGACACCACGATCACATCACAGAACATCACAGATCTAAAAGGATCCTTCCATGATCATCACCTTATGCATCTCATACATGAAAAATAAATTTCAGATCTGAATACAATTGATTTATATGCTGTTAAACGATTGTTGATCATTGAGATTATGATACTGATTGCTTGTGATCAACCATCACAGCTTCAGAACCATAAAAATCAGCAAGCATAGATCAAGAATTTTTAGATCTAACATTTTAATCTTAATCATATGAGGATGGCTCTGATACCACTATTAAGAAAACCAATTAGCATGCACGATAAAATTTTAAACATAAATGCAGTGGAAATAAAAGCAATTAAAACCTTTTTAGTTTACACGTGCATGCAGGCATGAGATCGCATCTCAAAATACCAAGATCCCTCACAGATTTAAGATCAAGATAAAACAAAAGGAGAGAAAGATTTGATCTTCACCTTGCACAGATAGATTTTCACCATAATTCGATGATCCACGGATGTCTTGAAGATTCCTCTGAAGCCACACACATGTTCGACCTCTATTGGTATCCACATGAGGTTGATCTGATCAGGAGATTTTGATCTCATCAGGGTGCTAGCCCCCTTGTAGAGATTGCTCCTTGGATTGCTCAATTTTTTCTTCTATTTCTCTTCTCAAGAGAATGTTGGAGAATAACTTAAGGAAGGAAGAGGTAGGAGACGAGATGGGTGACCAACTCTTGGATGTGGGCTTGTGGAAGAATGAAGGCCAGAGGATTGTCCAACTCTTGGACATGGCACGGAAGAAATAAGAGAGAGGCTTGAGAATGTCCAACCCTTTGGATGTGTGAAGAGAGAAATAGAGCAGGCGTCAAAACTATTTCAGCATCCCAACCTTCTTTTATTTTTCTTGTAACTCTCAACTTCACGCCACTTTCATTACTAGAGATCAAATTTGAAGGCATTGATATACAACCCATCTTAAATCCCAATGCCCTAAACTTTTTTAGGGTTAGTTTGGATGAGAGTTTGGAGGTGCTAGGACTCTTGGAAAAGAGTCATGCCCAAGCGCCAGCTATCTCTTACACGCCCTCCTTATATTTTTCATGCTAATCTCTCTTGAGAGGAGGTGCTAATCACTTAAGATGAGGCACCCCATGGTTCCATATTAAAAACCAGCACCTCTAGGGTTTTGGATAGTGTCCTAGGGTGTTAGGACTCTCTTGGATTAAGTTGCACCACAACCTTTTGTGCACTCCTTTTGTCCATGCAAAAACCTAGGACTCTCTTGGATTAAGTTGCACTACAACCTTTTGTGCACTCCTTTTGTCCATGCAAAAACCAAAATTAATGGTGATTTCTTATGAGGCGTGAGATCTGGAGAAGTGTCCTTTTGCTCCTCAATCATCTTTTCATAGATAGAGTCCAATATGGTTTGGATTCTCAATAAGTTAACTATTTATTGAGTCTAAACTTTTTAGACTTATGAAATCCAATCTGACTCAAACTCAAACCATATCTAATCAAATTAATTTTTAATTTAATTTGACTAGGACTCAATCTTAATTATTTGATCAAATCAAATAGTATAGCAATAATTACAAAAAAGTCCTCTTATAACTTACTAAATTTTAGCAAGTCCTCTCTTGTAACTTTAACAAATTAGTCCAATCATCAATCACATTGACAATTGAATCTTTTAATGATTCAAACTCGTAATTCAACCATTCGATCAGTCAGAACTTCTTTTGTATGCAATCTCGTAGGTTCTATTCTATCTGATAGTGAAATATATTGTGATATCCATCGATCATAAATATCATTGAAACTTTTTTCAATAGATTGAAATAATTCCAACTCATCAATAAAAATTATTGGCCATCAAAATAATTCTTATTGGTCTCATAATCTACTAATGACGTCTAGCAGTATGTAGTGACAATCCAGTATAATGGAAGAAATAAATCTCTTAGGTATAGTTACCGTATGATGCAGTTCTTCTATCATGAGTTCTGATAAGATAGAGGTTATGAAAATTTTGTTAAACTCCATCTATTATATATAAGATTTATTCAATTCGAGTTCATATTATAAAATTTTATAAAAATTTTTTTCTATTATTCACACTGCCATGGCAATGATCTTCAGAACTTAGTTTCATAAATCACATAGGACTTATTCTTATCTACCAAAATCTATAGATCTCATCTAGATGCATACCTTACTCCAATGAATCTACTATAGTCAATTTATACTGTAAGGATCCGAATGGCTAGGGATCAAATATTTGTATAGTCAAACTATAGCAATCTCATTATAAATAGCTGAGGCACCGTAAGTTAAAGAACCAGTCACACTACTACAGTATCGAGAAAGTCACTGACGAGTGAGAGTAGATATCCAAGTAACTTCTCATGCTTGTCAAGCTCGATACCGTTATTCTCTAACAACCATCTGCACTCTTACTCCAATATCTCTATATTATAAACTCGAAACTCGTCTATCCAAAGAAAAGCAATCTGTGCACCAATCTTATTGGATCAATCACCATCCTCATGATAATCCATTAATTGAAAGTAATTTAAAAATTAATCACTAATGACACATGTCTCAAATTCTCAACTCTTGAGATTATGTGTCATCATTTTATTAATTCTCTAGATAATTCATGGGCACATACACAATATAAATTAAAATAAACTATCCAATATTATCAATAAATAATAAGATCAAGTACAAAACTATATCCTAAAAAGAATAAAGGTGTCAGTCTGATTGGCTTCTAGGATATACATCTAATAATTACTCCTTAAGGTGGAACCTTCCAGCTACCAGACATAGAGGGATAAAGACAGAACAAGGAGGACAGCTATAGAGAGGAGTATATCTGATAGTGTATGCAGCATTGTTATGATATTGATCTCGTGTTATTTATTTTTTTTAAATTTATCACTAACCCATGTATTTGTTGTTTATTTATCATCAGTTGCAACTCATGTGTAAATACCAACATATCTCTATAGAGGCTAAGAGGAGGAGGGCTCAGGGGGACGATGAGAAGATGGAGCTCTGAAGGATTATCACCAACTAGCAGAGGTTGATTTTTGAGCTGCAGACAGCATTGAAGAGCAAGAAGGAGGGAAGGATGCAGAGGGGAACACCCATAAGGTGGAGGTAAATGTGCGGCCTATTGAATTTGTGAGTTCCAATGGCCCTATAGTATTCCAAGAGCATGCAGATCCATAGCCTATTGAGAGACAGGTTATGCAGCAGATAGTTAGAGGCTCCCATCTCCTATATAGTCCCTTCACTCCACTACCTTCAAGTACTCCGACTCCTATAAGAAAGCCCAGAAAGAACTCAGTCTATAGTAGGGATGATGTGGTGGTAAGTAGAGTTATAATTTACTAAAATATTTATACTTCATTTACATCCAAAATACTCATGCAATATGCAGAAATTTTTTGAGACCAACCATGACTTTTTCGACTTATAGCTTCTAGATGATTGAGAACGTAGGCACGTCCTAGATTTTTTAGGATAAAAAATCAATTAGTATATAGTCCTTGGTTATAAAATTTCAATGTCTTTCGAATTGATTCTCTCTAGTTTTGACATTAATTTCACCATCTAGATTATTGTTTTGGGGTGATGGCATCAATGTCATCAACTAGCTGTAGGTTTATGACATCCTATCCAGCAATTTAATCAAAAATGATATAAGTATTATGTACTAAATTGAATGAAATAAAGATATATACAAGTTAATTTCTATTTTTTGTAATGGACTATGCAAGTCATGGACATTTTTTTGGTTCCTCTTGGAGCAACATGCATTGACTGATCCATCAATGCATTTGGAGTCTAGCTTTATGCTATGATCCTTCATTATGGTAATTATTTTGTATTCTTCATGCACTATCATACTTTGATCTAGCTCTGTGTCCTCTAATGTATATTTCATTTTTTTTTCTTTTAGAGTATGTTGTTGGGCACATGGAAGGTTTCTCATTAAGTTATGCGAGACTTCATGCCTCATTCATTAGTTGAAGTCAAGCAGATGTTTGTGTCTACATGCTCATCAACACACCAGCATCTGTTTATCATGGATCTAGAGGGTAGATATTTCAGACACTACACATCCATGAGTGGTGTAGAATATTGAGCAGTCACTAGAAGATTTGTGAGTAATGACCATGTTTATGAAATATTGTATGTACTCATGCATTACTAACAATATGACTGATTTCTAATTTTATATTTATAGGTGACTTGGTTTACTGAGATGGCACAAGATGTCTACTCTATTAATATGAAAATTGGATGCCCATTTTATTGACTATCTATAGCAAGATGTCAAGTAATTGTTATAATAATTTGGTTTACTAGTGTCTTTACATGATACACATAAGAGGCATAGTGCATTTAAATGGCATAGTTTTTTTCCAAAATATTAGAATATGCCAAGTTATTTAATTATAAGTGTCAAGTAATGTCCTGTGTCAAATCATATCCGTTTTAACTAATGCACCATGCCAACTAATGGTCCGTGCCAAAAATGGCTCGTGCCAACTACTGCATCGTGCCAAATAATGCATGCCCCTTATGTTATTAGAAAAATTGTAATTTCTAATTTTCAGCCCCTTATGTGCCAACACACATTCGTGCCAACTAATGCAGCATGTCATTTGTTTTTTTTTTTTTTTTGACTATGAGCTTGTCCTATTTTATAGGCCTGATTGTGTCATCCATGTCATGTATTTTATGAAGAATATGATGATAGGGGTTCAAAACATAATTATGGATGCTCGTGTGCTAGAGTTGAGTGCCACATATGCTATGCAAGTGATCATGAAGGGTCACGAAGTGGCATCATCATAGTTTCCATTGTGCCAGCTTTGTGAGCATATGCGTGTTGGCTCCGCTCTTTATTTGTGTACATTTATAAGATATTTGTATTGTGTCAGAACATTTGAGTTGTATTATGAATAAACTTGTACGTTTGAACCTTTTTTACTATAATGAAAATTTAATTGCTATCATGGAACTATTATTTCTATGTATGAATATATTTGGTGACAAATGAATCGATTGTCTCATCTCCTAGCTATTGCAATGAATTTGATGATATCTGAGTTTGTTCTCTATGGTGCTTTAAATTTGTTGACATATTGTTGTTACCATGTTTATTGATAGGTCATCTACTTTTTTAGTTTTAAAGTTGGTGTGATTATTATTTCCAAGGTGAATTTGTGTTGGAATTTATGATAGGTCAACTTGTGCTTATCTCCAGGGAGTCATTTTTATTGTGCACTTAGGATTTTGAAACCAATGGCATGTCGATTGCAATGCAAACCCCGTTTGTGATTGTTTTTGAGTTTTAATCTTATTTATTCATAAATTTATATTTGCTCCACCAGGTGAATTTGTGTCCCTCCATGATAAACAACGAGAGAGGATGATAAATATAAATTTTTTATGGAAATAAACACAAACTCCTAGAGTAAATATGAATATCCCAAGAATAAACATAAACTTAGTAAGTTGTAACTATATCTTATATGGAATCATGACAGATAAACACAAACTATCTCAGAATAAACTCAAATTCTATATAAGAAACTGAACTTCCATATAATAAATACAAACTCGATCTACGGTGATAAATACAAACCATCTAGAATAAACAAAAATCATTATTTAGAGCTATTAAAGAGTGGGTAGAGAGCATTAAATGCACAAAAAATTAGACCAAAAACTAGTCGTACAAGCTGTTAGGACATAGGGTTCATGGGTCAAACCCCTGTTATAGGGATCACCCCATGTGGCAAAACAGAGATAGGGCTCTCTGTTTGGCCCTGTGGCACAACATGGATCGACCTTAGGGTGACCCCCTGGCTAGGGTTCGTCCCTTATGGCATGCCTGGCATCTATAGCATGCCAACATTCCAATTTCTTAAGGGGATGACCCAGGGGTAGCCCCATGAGATTTAGGGATCAGCCTCTAATGTTGGGAAGGTGGTCTTCTCATGTTTTTGATCTCCAAACATTCCAAAATCACCTTCCATCTTTTCAAGGTCATCTTGAATGCTTTTGAGATTTTTGAAAAGCATCGTTCTTATCTCCAACTTGAGAATTTAGAGCTTTAGGCATCTCAATGCATTCTTATTTTCCTCAAATTTTTTGGCTTTTCTAAAACATGCTTTTATACTTATCCAAAGATAAATAATCATTACTCTTTTCAAATATTTTGTAATCATCAAAATCAATTCTCGGATCAATACATTAGGTCATCCAAGGGTCCTTTTAGAATAAACAACAAGAAAGAAGGATAAACACTAACTTTTGATGGAATAAATACAAACTAAATGAGGACAAAAATAAACTCCATATAATAAATATAAACATGCCTAGGATACATACAAACTTTGGCTGTTGCTTTCTATCTTGTATGAGACCATGGCAGAATCAATACAAACTGTCTCAGAATAAATACAAACTTTATATAATAAATATAAACTCCATATAATAAATAGAAACTCTATGATTATAAATACAAACCATCTATAATAAACACAAACTCAGGGATTAAAACTTTATTCATCTAATGATCCTTCCAAGATAAACACTAAGAGAGGAGAAAAAAATACTAACTTCTAATGAAATAAACACAAACTCCATATAATAAATACAAACATACCCTGAATAAATATAAAAGTTGGAGGTTGTTCTCTATCCCGTATGGGACTATAATAGGATAAATATAAATTATCTTAGAACAAACACAAACTCCATATGATAAATAAAAGCTTTATCATAATAAACCCAAAGTATCCAGAATAAACACAAACTCAGATACCAAATCTTAGATCATCAATGGTCCTCCAAGGATAAATAGGAGAGGAAGAAAAACATCCTAACTATCCATTAAGTAGAGGTAATTAAGGAATTTTCATTTTACCAGATCACTAAATTGGTTAATTTGGCTTATTTTAATATGATATGAAAATCTATCCACTCCTCTTATCCTATAATCTTACCCATGGTGCCACCCCTCCTTTCATCATCCTCCTGCCATCAGTGGCTACCTCTCCACACCAGCCTCTTCCCTCGCCACCCTCTCTCCCATATTTCTATCCATGGAGGCCACCCCTTCCCCTCACTAGCCACCTCTCCTTGCATCGTCCATCCCTACTGCATCGTCCACCTATGCTCGCTACCCCTCCTCCTCATACATCAGCTCCATTGTTTTGTCCCCTCCCCTCACCTAACACTCCCCTTACTCGCCACCTCTCCCCATGCCATCCACCTTCCACACATTGTCTACCTTCTTGTGCTGACCCCCTCCCCTCGTCACCCCTCTCTCATACACAAACTCATCATACTGTCTCCTCCCCTCACCCGTGGCCTTGACCTCTACCATCCACCTCCCCACATTGGCCCCCTCCCCTCACCACCTCCTCCTTGTACATTGGCACCATCGCACCCACCCCTCCCCTTGCCCATTGCCGCTCCTGGTGCCATCCACCACCCCTCGTGCCATCCATCTCCCCATGTCAGCCCCCTCCTTCGTACATCAACTCCATCATGCTACCCCCTCTCCTCACCCACCTCCTCTCCTCATACCGTCTGCCTCCTCACGCAAGCACCCGCCCCTCTCCAAACCCTCCCCTCACCCACTGCTTCCTCTCACACCATCCACCTCCCCTTTTTTCCATGCTTCTCTATAATTAGAGATGGAGAAACACTAGAGTGGGATTGAGAATTAGAGGAGAAAAGGATTTTGAAAATGCTTCTAAAATTTTTAAATTTACTACACCAGCTATTGCCTTCCATAATACATTAGCCTTGAATGTTGAAAAATTATATGCACCAACCCCGATCGTAACCTGTTACAGGCTGCAGTCGATAAAAAATCTTGAGCATTCCTTTTTAACCAAACAGCTAGTTTTTTAATGGAAATGATTATTCTACGCTTTTGGAGAACTGTAGCAAAACCCTTAATGCAAATAATGCTACAGTGTTGTAATCATTATAATGGATAATAGTAGTTTTCGCGAGGCCTTGCTATAATGGTTTAATGCAAGCATTGCATTTTCCATGTAATGCATCTCAGAAGGGTATATATTGTGTTTTGATATAGAATGGAAAGATATAGCTTATACTTCTATGTGGCTATAGTCATATGATAAAAAACTATCCTACTACTAAGCTAGAACTAATAGCAATGTTTTTTGCTCTAAGGATTTAAAGACACTATCTCTATAGGGAAGCATGTGAGATCTTTGCAAATCACAAGAGTCTAAAATATATCTTCACACAAACAAGTAAATTGAAATAAAAAAATGGTTGGAGCTATTAAAAGATTGTGATCTAACTATTAACCATCACCCATGAAGAGAAATGTTATGGTAGATGTATTAAGCAATAAATCCTCATATAAGTTAGCCACTCTAATTATCTAATCTCTAGGGATGGCAACCGATCGAGTAGGTTATCACCAATACCCATCCCATAATTGAGAACAATATATCCATACCTACCTTGGAAAGGACTGGGATGGGTAAAGCTAGATGGTGCAGAACTTGCATCAGCTCTAGGGCCAATGAATTGCTTGAAGTGAGCTTTCCGACTCGAGATGAGTTATGAAATAAAATTTTAGTTAAGTAGTGGTAAGGAAATTGTTCAACTCCTTGTCAATGGGTAGTGCTACCTGAAGAAAAAATGGATAGTTCAAAGCATGTATTTTTAAAATTTTATAGCAGAATAATAAAAGATTAAATACTTTAATCTTCTAAATATATCTTAGATCAGATTTAAACTATTATTAAGGATCTATGACATAAAAAATTTATATATAAAATATGATATAAAATAAAAAATTACATCAATCACATCGATGCTCTAAATCTGATCTAACCTTTAGATCATATTGGTTGAGTTCAGAACTCATCATCTTTTTATGAATCAATGATTTTTGCTACTGATAGGTATGGTACAAAGTTCTCACTAATATAGAGCAGCCGCACAGATCGTCTGACCTCTACAGATTGTCCACTCGAAGTCCTGATTGGATCTTTCTTCACAGGAGTGCTAGCTCGCGTCGAAGGCTCTGGATGGCTGATCCAAGCTCCTTTCTTCGGATCTCCCAGATTCCTCCAGATCAGAAGATGAAGCTTTACGAGAAGGTGGTGGTGTGAAAGATTGAAGAAGACTCACTCTTGTATTTTCTTCTCACAAAACCTAGAGTTGAAACCTTAGAACCCACAGCTTACGCCCGAGAGGAAGAACACTTTTTCTATTTTTCATGCATGGAAGCCCAACCCACTCTCAACTTTTTATGTCCCCACTCTCAGATTTCTCAAACCAAAAATTACTCTTCATCTCGCACAAAACTGATCCCCTTTTAAGGTTGGCATCCCATGGAAGATAAGGATAAGAAAGAGGTAGTTTCGATTCAAATTCAAATGTTGGTTGATCCTTATCACCAATTCAAATCAAATTTGAATTAAATTTTGAACCAAACTTTATCTTCATCTTATAAACTCATAGAGAGATCAACCAATATCAGAATGGTACAAAAAATCTCATACAAAAATACTTTATGCGTGGAGAAAGGTGGTGGCATGAAGAGGAGAGTCCAACTCAATTTGGACTCTAGATTTTCATTCAAATTCAAACCCATTTGAACTCAAATTTAAATCAACTAATTTTTAATTCAAAAAAAAATTAGATAAAGATAGAGAAAAGGCTTCTGGATATGAAAAAAATTATATAAAAATATTTCTCATGTGAAGAATAAGAGGGCACAGAGAAAGGAGGTGCAAGAGATTTGAATTTAAATTATTTTCTCATCCAATTAGATTCTTAATCCAACCAAATTAGGTTAAACATAATTAGACCACTAAATCTAATCTAATTAGATAGTAAATATTTTCAATTAAATTTTAATCAAATTAAAAATTAATCGAGCTCAAGTCCTGATCATATTAAGAATCAAACACCCTTATCGATTAGGTTATCTCATAACCTAATCGGATCAAATCAAATTGAATCTAATTCAATTAGATTTGATCTAAAACTTAATGCTCAATTAAATTGAGTTAATTAGTAATTTAATTACTAATCAATCCTCCTACAATTTATTAACAAATAATGAATTGATTTATTATAACTTTTGCATAGAGTTAATCATCCATCGAATTGACTGTTTTATCCTAGAATGATTCTTAATCATTGATCAGCCATATGATCAGTCAAAATTTTTTTTTGAGTGTGACCCTATAGATTCGAATCTAAACTGATAGTATAAGAATAATCTTTTTATACCAATCAAAATAATCATCTAGCAATGATACTCGACGTCTGGATAGGTCGAAAGATTGCAAAGTATTATTCAAGAATCTATTGGCATATGATTATTGTATAATTTATCCCTTTGACCCAAATACTTAAGGTGACTTAGGATTTAACTGTCAACCCTGGTATAGTCATCCATATTGTATTTTAATTTTTAAAATTTATTACATGAATTATCCCGATCAAGGTTTTACTGAATTGAAATACATTGATACATTAACTCCTACTTATTCAGAATGATCAATTCCATCTTGACTAACACACAGACTTTACAAGTACTTGACTGTGTTTAAAAATCTTTCATCACTGAATTAAAAATTCAAGTAGTCTGGCACCAAAGTACAGTGAATTACTTATAAGTTACCGTGGTGATCTCAGATCGGAGAGATACTTATACCTATATCCTTCGCAAGCTACTCTTGACAGTAGAGTGCTCAGCAATTAATCATATTCAGTGACATGTACTCCTACGTCTCACTTGCATGCCATACCAGTATCTCCACACTCTTTAGTTAAGAGAACAACCAATGTACATGACACACAATGACCTATACTTGATATAGCTATCGTCCTAATAATAGTATATCATTTAGTCATGAACTTAAAGTTTAAGAACTACATGATATATCCTCTTATATTGAATCAAATAGTCCTAAGGACTTTATCACATAACAGGAGTTCAAATAAGATGTACACAATGATGAGAAAACTAAATAATATTTATTAATTCAATAATTTATATATAATTATAATAATAAGTTCAACTATCAACAGACTGATGATTGGCTTTGAGACATAATTTTTAACAACTCCTACTTGGACTAAAGTTAATTGGTACAGTATCGTATATCCATCTTTGATTTGTAGTCTTCGAACTCCTTAACATCGAGGGTTTTAGTAAATGGGTCGATCAGGTTCTCCTTTCCATCAATCTTCTGAAGCTCAACATTACCTCGATCCATGATCTCTTAGACCAGATAGTAGCGGTGCAAAATATGTTTGGTCTGCTGATGTAACTTCGGTTCCTTTGCTTGAGCAATGGCACTGTGCTGTCGCAGTACAACAAGACTGAGCTATCAAGAGAGGGTGCCACTCCGAGTTCATTGATGAACTTTCATAACCACACAGGTTTTTTTGCAGCATCGGATGCCGCGATATATTCCGCCTTGCAAGTAGATTCAGCTACAGTGTACTGCTTAAAATTTTTTCAGCAGATTGCTTCACCGTTCAAGATATAAATATATCCCGACACGCTCTTGCTATCATCATGATCCAACTGAAAACTGAAGTCTGTAAACCCCATAAGTTTTAAGTTAGATTCTCCATAGATAAGTCACTAATTTTTAATGTTTCTCAAATACTTAAGGATGGTCTTTACGACCTTCCAGTGATTCTCATCTGGATTGGACTGGTATTTGCTCACTACTCCTAGTGAGTATGCTACGTCCAGTCGTGTACATGTCATGGCGTACATAATAAATCTCACTGTCGAAGTATATAAAATTTTACTCATACACTCTCTCTCTTGAGGAGTTGTCGGATAATCACTCTTCGAGAGAAAAATTTTTTGACCTATCGGAAGATAGTCTTTCTTGAAATTCTCCATGCTGAACCTTTTCAGCACAGTATCAATGTACGTCAACTGGGATAATCCAAGCAATCTTTTAGATCTATCTCTATAGATCTTCATTCCAAGGATGAAGGATGCTTCTCTCAAGTCCTTCATGGAGAACTATGATGACAACCAAATTTTTATTCCCTGTAATGTAGGGATGTCATTCTCGATTAAGAGAATATCATCGATATACAAAATAAGAAATACAATCACAGAGTTATTAATCCATTTGTATATGCAGGGTTCCTCTCCATTCTTAATGAAGCCATATGTTCTGATTACTTTATCAAAACACATGTTCTAACTCTGAGATGCCTGCTTAAGTCTATAAATGAATCTCTGAAGCTTGCACACTTTAGACTCATTTGTAGATATGAAATCTTCAGATTGTATCATATACACCTCTTATTCTAGCTCTCCATTTAGAAAGACTGTTTTCACATCCATTTATCAGATTTCATAGTCTAGATGTGCTGCTATCACAAGCATGATCCGAATGGACTTGAGCATTGCCACGGGAGAAAATATCTCATCATAGTCAATACCATAATGTTGACGGTAATTCTTAGCAACCAGATGAGCTTTATAGGTCTCCATCTTTTCGTCTGCACCCCTCTTCCTTTTGAAGATCCACTTACACCCTATGAATTTTATCCCTTCAGGTGGGTCAATCAATATCCACACATTGTTGACTTTCATAAACTTCATTTCAGATTTTATGGCTTCCAACCACTTATTGAAGTCAGATCTCTGCATTGCATCTATATAGGTGATTGGATCCTTATTATTCTCATCGAGTTCAACTAGATCCCCATCTCGGATTAAAAAATCATAGTATCTATCCGGTTAATGCGGTACTCTATCAAATCTTCTTAAAGATATTTCTATAATAGGTTTCAAATTTGATCTAATCAAGTCTGACTTTATGGATTTACTAGATTATGTCGGTTTTTCTATCGATCGAACTTCATCAAGTTCAATCTTTGAGGCATTAGTTCCTTCATCAAAGAACTTCTTTTCTAAAAAGATTGCCCTATTGCTGATGAACACCTTCTGTTCATCAGTAAGATAGAACTAATATCTCTTGGTCTCTTTTGGGTACCCTACAAATAGATACTTATCAGACCTAGGTCCAAGCTTGTCAGTTTTCAAATATTTGAAATAAGCCAGACATCTCCAAATCCTAAGGTGAGAGAGTGCTGGCTTATGCCTTATCCATATCTCATGTGATGTTTTATTTATAGACTTACTCAATTTTTTTAAAAAATATAATAAGCTGACTCAAGTGTATATCCCCAAAAAGAGATCGACGGACTTGCAAAGCCCATTATGGACTGAACCATGTCTAACATGATTTGATTCCTCCTTTTCGATACACCATTATACTATGGTGGTTCAAGAGAGGTCCATTGTGAGAGAATCTCATTCTCTTTTAAATATGTCAGAAACTCATTAGAGAGGTATTCTCCTCCTTGATCGGATCGAAGAATTTTAATACTCTTTTCAGTTTATTTCTCTACTTCATTACAGAATCATTTGAACATTTCAAATGATTCTGACTTATGTGTCATTAAGTAGATGTGCCCATACCTTGATAGGTCATCTGTAAACATAATAAAATAATAATATCCATCTCTGGCACTAGTATTCATCGATCTACATAAATCAATATGTATCAGATCTAGAACTTTACTGGCTCGCTCATCTTTTTCAGTAAAAGGTGACTTGATCATTTTTTTAAGAAGACAGGACTCACAGGTTGGGAGTGATTCACAATCACTGATTTCAAAATTTTTTTCTTGTGTCAATCTATTTATTCTATTCTTGTTAACATGACCTAACATATAATACCAAAGGTAGATATCAAAGACATCACTAATTTTAGGATGTTTGCTGGATATGTACATTACACTAATAGGTTGTGACAATATGTAAATACTATTATTCAGCTGTCCATTCATTACATTAATACTATTCATAATGATATTAAAATTATTTTTTTTATTAAAATTTCATAATCGTATATGGCCAAAAGGCCTACAGAAAATAATATTCAATAAAAAAAAAGGATAAAAGTGATATTCACTTAGAATAATTATATTAGACTTGAATACAAACTTAATAGTCTCTAACGTTAGAACTGAAATTGATCTTCCATCTTCAACATTAAGGAACCTTTCGCCTTCTTCAAATCTCCTACTGATCTGCAGACCCTGCAATGAATTGTGAATATTAAAAAGACTTTCGGTATCTAATACCTGGGTAGTAGAATCATAAATTAAAAAATTATAAGGTGTTATTATATAATTATCTTGTCCAACAACAACTTGCTTCTTTCTCGATCTGTTCGAATCCAAGAAGGCAATATATTGAGGATAATTTTTCTTTCAGTGCCCCTGCTTCTTGCAGTAGAAGCATTCTGCCTGACTCTGATCGGACTTGAATTTTTTGGTCTGACAGAGCTTGGGTGCCCCAGCACTTTGCACCCTTTTCTTGTTCTTCTTGTTCTTCTTTCCTTTCTTAAAAAATTGACATCCAGAAGAAGACCCTCCAACAATATTCACCGACTCCTTGTGGAGCTGGTGATGCTTCTCAAAATTCTACAGCAACCCCAGCAAACCATAGTAGTTGACTGCAGACTTTATCATTTGAAAATGAGTAAGAAAAAGGAGGTAGAACTTGGGCAGAGAGTTCAGAATAGCATCTTTCCCCAACTGCTCATGCAGGAGAAAGTCGAGCTTGCTTAGGCGCTCAATCATCTCGATCATGTATAATATATGATCAATGACTGATGCTCCTTCCCTCATTTGAGCATTGAAGATGGCACAACTAGTCTTGTGCCTCTCAACGTCATTAGGTGTGCCAAAGGACTCGTTCAATATTTGCAACATATCCTGTGACAGAGTGTTCTCGAAACGATGATTGAACTCATCATTCATTATCGCCAGTATAATACAATGAACCATAATTCAATCGTTAAGCCATTTTTGATAAGTGTCTTTGATCGTGCTACGTGCATTCAGAGCTGGCTCCTCGGATGTCGGATCTATCAACACATACAAGATCCGTTCGTGCTCCAAGATAATTTTGAGCTTTCGATACCAGCTATCAAAATTTGGTCTCATCAGTTTATCACATCTAATAGTGATTGGAGCGACAAAGTGGTGGCCATGACTGTAAAAAAAAAAATCAGAACCCAATTAGTATATAAATTGATTAAGCCTAAAGACATAAATTTTAGTCTAAAGGTTCTCCTACTATTTTATTCGAATTGATAGTTTCTACTTTTAATTCAAAGAATTACACTGGGTACTAGAATCTACATGGACTGCACATGGGCTCGAGTGTGGCTCGACCAACCCTTGTGTATCCATGGATAGGTTCTTAATCAATTATTTCATCAAATAATTTTTAGTATTTAATTTTATCCTAGACACCTCTTCAGTAGGCGTGTGGTGCCTCCACTAAAAATTTTGGTTAGGTCCAACTATTAACATGCCAAAATTTAGTGCATCTAACAAATGAGTGATCAAGCCCGAGTGTGGCTCGATCAATCTGACCATTATTAGAAAGACACAATTGAATCAATATATTATGAATGATAATTTTGATAGCCAGATGAGCACCAGGTATGTGGTACCTCCAATGATCATCTAAACTGTTGGACTCATTATCACCCAACTTAATGAGAGGCTATGATCTAGTTATCACCATAATTATTTTATTTTTAGGGACCTAATAATTTTAGAAGATTTAATTAGTTAAATTAAGAGAAGAGAAAAGACTTGACCAATTAATCTTAATCCTCCCATTGACTTCACCAAGTCAGATTAAAGAAGATTAGGCAAAAGCTGGTCCAACCAACCAGTCATAAATCCTCCCATTGACTTCACCAAGTCATGAAGAGGACTTAAGACAAGTTGAACTAGAGGCACCTAAATCAGTCATACTGATTTTTTAGTTAGCATGAGTCAACTTCAATCATTAAGTGATTTAACTAAAATATGATTTACCATTTTGGCCAGATAAGTGAGATCAGTGAGAGAGATATACCATTAACTCGATATAGACTCAATCTATGCGAATAGCTCCCAATTAATGACCATCGATCAAAGTTGTCATACTTACTTTAGACACCAACTGGTTAGTTATTTTTAATTTGATCAACTTATAGACTTAGATTTGACTATGGAGCTACGATCAAAGTCCATATTGGTCTAATCAAAGACACGGACTTGATCAACTATAACTATTAAAATTGATCAAGAGAAAAAATTGACTCAATCAGAATTAATTTTTAATTAGATTCGATCAATTACTAACATGATCTATTATCAATGATTTCTAACCCTAGGTCTAATCCAATTAAATGGACTTGACTTGAGCTAACCCATTAACCCATGAATTATGAAATTAATACCTTAGATCTTTGATTCTCAAATCTAGATCGCTTAATTCTCAATTAAGTTTTGGACTGACATGGATTCAGATTCGACGTTTGAAAATAGTTTTTAATTTTATAAAATATTTTTTACAATCAATCATCTAATGATCAAGACTTTAATTTCAGATCTAATATACATTATTTTAGATCTAAAATAAAATTTTAAAATTTTTTTTATTATTCATCATCATGGAAAAGACCACGTAGCACTCCTACATGTCATAGGAGATCCCATCGAATGGATAAATAGGATTGTGAGATCTTGATTTCTCCAATGACCGGACAGCTATGATGATCTATCCAGTCATATTACTGTACTACTCAAATTTAAAATTAATTATTTAAATCTAATCTAAATAATTAAAATCAGATTATATGCAAAAAGTTCATGTCATAAGAAACCTTGCTCTGATACCAAGTGAAGAAAAAATGGGTAGCTCAAAGCATGTATTTTTAAAATATTGTAATAGAATAATAAAAGATTAAACACTTTAATCTTCTAAATATATCTTAGATCAGATCTAAACTATCATTAATAATCTATGACATAAAAAATTTATATATAAAATATGATATAAAATAAAAAACTGCATCGATCACATCGATGCCCTGAATCTGATCTAATCTTTAGATCATATTGGTTGAGTTCAGAACTCATCATCTTTTTATGGGTCGATGATCTCCACTATTAGTAGGTATGGTATGAAGCTCTTGCTGATGTCGAGCAGCCGTATAGGTCGTCCGACCTCTACAGATTGTCCACTCGAAGCCCTGATCGGATCTTTCTTTGTGGGAGTGCTAGCTCACGTCGAAGGCTCTGGATGGCTGATCCAAGCTCTTTTTTTTGGATCTTCCAGACTCCTCCAGATTAGAAGATGAAGCTTTATGAGGAGGTAGTAGTGTGAAAGATTGGACAAGACTCACTTTTGTATTTTCTTCTCATAAAACTTAGAGTTGAAACCCTAGAACCCACAGCTCATGCCCGAGAGGAAGAACACTTCCTCTGTTTCTCATGCATGGAAGTCCAACCCACTCTTAACTTTTTACGTCCCCACTCTCAAGTTTCTCACACCAAAAATTACTCTTCATCTCGCACAAAACTGATCCCCTTTTAAGGTTGGCATCCCATGGAAGATAAGGATAAGAAAGAGGTAGTTTCGATTCAAATTATAATGTTGGTTGATCTTTATCATCAATTCAAATCAAATTTGAATTAAATTTTAAACTAAACTTTATCATCATCTTATGAACTCAAAAAGGGGTTGACCAACATCAGAATGGTATAAAAAATCTTACACAAAAATACTTTATGCATGGAGAAAGGTGGTGGCGTGAAGAGGACAGTCCAACTCAATTTGGACTTTAGGTTTTCATTCAAATTTAAATCCATTTGAACTCAAATTTAAATCAATCAATTTTTAATTTAAAAAAAATTAGATGAGAATGTAGAAAAAGCTTTTAGATATGAAAAAAATTATATAAAAATATTCTTCACATGAAGAATAAGAGGGTGCAAAGAAAGAAGGTGCAAGAGATTCAAATTTGAATTATTTTCTCATCCAATTAGATTCTTAACCCAACCAAATTAGGTTAAACCCAATTAGACCACTAAATCTAATTTAATTAGATAGTAAATAATTTTTATTAAATTTTAATTAAATTAAAAATTAATCAAGCTCAAATCTTGATCATATCAGGAATCAAACACCCTTAGCAATTAGGTCATCTCATAATCTAATCAGATCAAATCAAATTGAATCCAATTCAATTAGATTTGATCCAAAATTTAATGCTCAATCAGATTAAATTAATTAATAATCTAATTACTAATTAATTCTCTTACAATTCATCAATAATTAGTGAATTGATTTATTACAACTTTTGCATAGGATTAATCATTAATCGAATTGACTATTTTATCTTAGAATGATTCTTAATTGTTGATCAGCCATATGATTAGTCAGAAACTTTTTTTGAGTGTGACCTCATAGGTTTGAACCTAAGTTAGTAGTATAAGAATAATCTTTCTATAACAATCAAAGTGACCATCTAGCAATGATACCCGACGTCTGGAGAGATCGAAAGATTGCAAATCATCATTCAAAAATCTATTAGTATATGGTTATCATATAATTCATCTCTTTGACTTAAATACTCAAGGTGACCTAGGATTTAACTATCAACCCTGGTATGGTCATCTATATTATATTTTAATTTTCAAAATCCATCATATGGATTACCTCGATCAAGATTTTACTGAATTTAAATACACTGATACATTAACTCCTACTTATTCGAAGAGATCAATTTCATCTTGACTCACACACCGACTTTGCAAGTACTTGACTGTGTCTAAAAATTTTTCATCATTGAATTAAAAATTTGGATAGTCTGGCATCAAAGTACAGTGAGTTGCTTGTAAGTCACTATGATGATTTTAGATCAGAGAGATACTTATATCCATATCCTTCACGAGCTACTCTTGACAGCAGAGTGCTCAATAATTGATCATGTTCAGTAAGATGTACTCCTACGTCTCACTTACATGCCATGCTAGTGTCTCCACACTTTTTGATTAAGAGGACAACCAATGTATATGGCACATAATGATCTATACTTGATATGGCTATCATCCTAATAATAGTATATCATTTGGTCATGAACTTAAAGTTTAAAGACTAAACGATATATTCTCCTATATCGAATCAAATAGTCCTAAGAACTTCATCACATAACAAGAGTTCAAAATAAGATGTACACAATGATAAAAAAATTAAATAATATTTATTAATTCAATAATTCATATACAATTATAATAATAAGCTCAACCGTTAATAGACTGAAGATTGATTTTGGGACATAATTTTCAATACTATCATCTAGCAGATGGTTATATCATCTGAACTAAAGTGGAAGAAGCTTCGGCCCCATTTGATTTGGTATAAGTTGGCTAAGCAAGAGCCCACTTCATTGAAGCGGCTTTGACTCACTTGGATAAGCCATTTTGGGCTATTTATTCTTGAATTAGATTCTCTTGTGCCGAACTTAGTTTGGATATCTATTTATAGGCAACCAAATGGCCTTAACTCAGATTGCTATGAAGTGAGGGTATACTCTATTTTAAATACCTCGCTTAGAGTGTTCCAACCATGACATCTTAATCGACCTCCTTGTCTCCGTCTAATTTGTCAGAGAGTAGAAAGAGGCCATTGTAGTATCATATTTGCTTTGTTAAGAAAAGGTAGCTCCTTTACATCTTTATTCTTGTGCTTGTTACTTGTATTTCTTCTCCAAACCATTTGTATTAATTAATCCTAGCAAATTTGCTAACTAGAACCAGTTGGGACTATTCAGGTCCAATCCATGGTCAGTTTACACTATGTAGACATGAGTAGGATTATTAAACAAGATACTCGATCCAAGACTAATATGCATGACTCATATCAGGTTCCAGGACAGTTTAATATGGATGGATTGAGCTAAAGCCTAATTCTGAGATAGTTTGATAGAAATGGGTATTGTAACTCTATCATGTTCCTATGTTGCAGGTGCTATCCTGTTGTGAATACAAAGAAGTTTTGGGCACGGAGGCTCCCATTGTAATTCTTAAGGTATGGAAGTTCCATCCTAGTTGAACTTACATCCCATGTACATCGGTGTTTCTACTAGATGTAAGTTTCAATTTTGTATAAGATTGGATTTTTGTAAGATGTTGTTAGCCCTGAAATTGATTTTGATGATGTCAAAAAAGTTTAAGTATAAATTATGATTACTAATGATGCTTTTGAGAGTGAATATAGAAATTTTTGTGATTAGGGCTGAGCAAATAACTGAAACCCGAACAAACCCACCCAATCTAACCTAATTAACATTGGTTTTGATCAGTTGAAAGACATAAATTAGGTAGAATCGGGTTGGGGTTTGTAAAAAGTCAGTTATTTATGGTCGTGTTTGGTTTCTACACTTTTAATCCATATAAAATTGAATCCAACCGATGTAGTATTTTACAAACTCATTTTTTTTGGGATGGTGTCATTTAGACTTCAATATTTCACTCTAAGAAAGACCACATCACCTATTTGGATTTACGAGAATACTAATATTGAATTATTGATAGAAGCACATCAATTTGAGACAATTATAAAGTGAAAGATTTTAGATATAGTTGCTTTCAGATGAATAAATTATTTTATTTTATTTTATTTTATACAGATTCAAAAATAAGTTCAAAATTTATAACTTATAAAGTTTAGGCTTTTTTTGTATTAAATTGATCAAAAAAATCAAATAAGCTTAAGTAGGCCAACATTGGACTTAAAATCAATATTGAGATAATATTGAAATCCAAACTGACACAACCCATCCAAATCTGCTACAAATCATTCACTTCGATTTCAAATGATTTATACATGATAAACGATCGACAGTGGATTGAATTTTTTTTAATTTGATTGGGTTCGATCAGATGAAATTTTTTTCTCAACCTAACTGAACTCGATTCGTGCTCAATCCTACTTGTGATGCTCATAGGTTGATCTCATTCAAGAGAAAGTCTTTCCAAATTTAAGTGATTTTATGCTCCCAAGTTAGAGATTTAAGTTTTATAAGCAAACAAATTGAGTTCGGCATAAAAAAATTTGATAAAAAAAAGTCTAGCCTAGAAAGACTTCTTAACAATTCAAATATTAAGTTTGAGAAGATAAGTCTACCTTAGAATATGTTTGAACAAAGAAAACTACTTAAAATTAGACAAAATCAATTTTGATATGCATGGCACATCTTTGAGTCGATTAAAAAACAAGCTTAGCCGATCTAGTCTCAGTTCAAAGAAAAGAAAGAGATGAAATTTAGATGATGTCGCTTGGCTGACCAAGTTTTTATATGAGTTAACTAAGATAGGATCATAGTCGACTCACTGATATGGATAGCTGACTTAGTCTCAGACTCAAGATGAAGAAAGAAGATTGAAGATTTTAGAGATTCTTCTGAGCCGACCAAGAATAACCAACCAAGGCTGGACCTTAGCCGACTCACAGGAATGGGATAGTCAACTCGATCCCAAAGGCTGAAGAATATAGAAAGCTATATATAAAAATTTACAAATTCTCTAAGCTAATCCAGAAAGTCTATTAGCTGACTAAGTTAAAAAGTTAGCTAACTAAAAAGATATCTGAGCCGACCCAGTCTCAAGCAAACAAAATAGATAGAAAGTTGAAACTTTTGTATCTATTTATGAGCTATCTCAAAGTTTTACTTGGCTGACTCAGCACTTCAGATTAGTCAACTAAGAGCTTGGATGAGCCAACTCAGATTTTTGATCGAAATAATAGTTAGTTTTCTAGATTTTCTTAAATGACTATATTTTATTTGTAACAACTATTTTCGAGCTTTCAAGGGCTAGAGTATTAATTATAGATATTTTAAAGATCATAAATGTGAAGAACTAAAATGGGAATAAGGGAATATTGAAAAGATTTTGAGATTATTTGACTTTATTCTTCAAGCTATTGAGTAGAACAAAAAGAGAGAGGAGGAAGAAAATTAAAAAACCTTTTAATTATGACCTTCCCCCATTTATAACTCAAAAACTTAGAAGAGTGTACTGAATTGAGCCAACAACCATGGAGCAAAATCATTTAAGTCTTTATCAATCCTCTCCTAAGTATTCAAGAAGGAAGTCAAGCAATTCAAGAGCTCAACTTTGATTTCTTTAAGAGTCTAATGAGTTTATTATTTATATTTTAAATTTTTATATATTTTTCTTAAATTATTACAACAAGATTCTTGAGAAAAGAAACTTGAATTTTTAAAGATTGGTCCAAGCCATAAATTGGATGCTGTAAAGTTTTTATTGGTAAGTCTATGAAAACTAACTAGGTTGATTGTGAGCCCAAAAAAAAATTGATTATAAGATTTTGATTGATAAGCCAGAAAAATCAACTAGGTTAGATTGTAAATTTATAAAAATAATTGGACTATAACCTTGTGTGATTATAGTTAAAATTTTTCAGTGAATTGATTTGAAGAGTACACGTAGATGCTGGATTAAAAATTAAACTATTATAAATTTATTATAATCATGTTTATATATTTATATTTACTTTTATTCTTCTATTGAATATTTAATTATTACTAAGAATTGCATAAATACTTTTTAAACCTATTATTAGGCATAAATCTTTAAATAACTTTTAAGAATCTAATTCACCCATCCTCTTAGGTTGCCATCTCTGAAGATGTAATCAAAGCTGAGAAGTTATATAATTGAAGGTAAGGAGAAACCTTTTGAACTTTGTAGCAAACCAACAGTTGGTGATCTATGGCAACAAGGCAGAGTTTCTATTTTTTTTTAAAGGAAAAGGGGGAAGCAAGAGGCTTCCCCCTATGTATTTATTAGGTAAAAAAGATATGTACAAGAGTTTATAGGATGTGGCATATAGAGTTACAAAAGATTGTAAGCTAGGGGATCAGAGGTGGACCATCGGGGGGGGGGGGGGGGTGGGGGGGCCTTGGCGCCCCCCAACTTTTTCACAACTTCTATATATAAGTTAGATTTTTTGGGCAAAATTTCACATATATAGGTGTTTGGCCCCCCTGAAAATTCTTACCACCTCCAGTCGCCGTTCATCACCAGAAAGTCCCTTTTCCTTTTCCTATTTTCTTCTATTTTTTCTTTGTTTTCTGTTCTCGGTTTGAAGGCATTGT
>NC_026007.2:60958329-60963329 GCF_000442705.2 Elaeis guineensis
TCTTCACCTTCTTCTACTAAATCTTCACCTGATGCCTCCCCGCAGAGCATCCACCAGGCGATCCACGGCCTCTGCAGCCAGATCTCAGGCTCTGACCTCACCTCCAGTTTTTCAGGCTCCTCCTCCTCCGACAACGACGGTCGACGTGGAGCAATTCGACCTGCTGGTCCAGCAGGTCAGGGGCCTCACTAAAGCGGTGCAGGCCATGCAACAGCAACAACAGCCGCAGGCGTCGGTGCGGTTGGAGAGAATGTCATCGAAATTCCAAAATCCGACGGTGGGGTGGGCCATTTGGGCCAGTCGCCCTGTCTTTCTCGGAAAGACAAATCCGAGGGTGGAGAGCCCTCAGTCCGATCATGATTCTACTCCCGGAGGATCTCTACCTCCATTCTGCCCGAAGACCCTCGAGACCCGTAGTCGAGAGGACTTCTTGGATCGAAGGCTCCAAGAGATGAACCGGCAGATTGAAGAACTCCGCCACACTCCCCCTGCTTATGGTGAGGACATCCGTACTGACCCCCCTTCTCTCAAATGATCATGCAAGAACCGATCCTTCCAAACTTCAAGCTCCCCCAATTCGAAAGCTATGACGGGACCTCAGACCCGGTCGACCACCTGGAAGCCTTCCGGACGATGATGCTGCTCCATGGCGCACCAGATGCCATTCTGTGCCGAGCTTTTCCATCCACCCTGAAGGGAGCAGCAAGAAACTGATACTCGATGTTGAAGTCGGGTACCATCTTTTCTTTTGATCAGATGAGCCACCAGTTCATGGCTCATTTTGTTAGCAGCCGGCATCCTTGGAGAGGTTCGGAGTCCCTCATCAACATCAAGCAAAGGGAGAGAGAATCCATCCAGGCTTACGTCAACCGTTTCAATGTCGCTGTGTTGGAGGTCCAGAACTTGGACCAATCGGTCACGATGGCCGCTCTGAAAGGTGGCCTGCAGAAGAACGACCTTCTGTTCTCCTTGGAAAAGAAGTACCCCAAAAATTTTGCCGATTTGCTGGCTCGGGCCAAAGGATATGCCCGAGCAGAGGAAGCCTTCAAGATGAAGGATGAAGAGACTGCGAGAGTACGGCAAGCGGGAGACTCGAGCAAGCCCACAGTTGAAAGAGGATCGGGTGAAGCTCGGCCACACTCTCGAACTCTTCTCGGGCACAGGCACGCCCGAACTCCTCCCTGAGCTCGTAAACAGAGAAGCCCAGACCGTCGAGTTCGGCGAGGCTCTCCTCCCGGGAGATTCCACAACTACGCCCCTCTCAATGCATTGAAAACTCAAGTACTAATGGAGGTTATGGAGCAGCTCCCAAGGCCGGAGAGGATGCGCTCGCACCCCGAAAAGCACAATCCGAACAAATTCTGCCTCTATCATCGTGACCATGGCCACGATACGGAGGAGTGTATTCAGCTCCGAGATGAGATCGAGGAGCTCATCAGATGGGGTCGGCTCGACAGATTCATTCGACGCCGACCTGAAGGAAGAGAAGATCGGCCTAGGGCCCTGCCGCAGTCGGAACCGCCAAGAAGGGAAGAGCAGCCAGAAGATCGACCTCCGATCGGGATTATCAACTCCATCTCAGGGGGACCCTGGTGAGGAGCAGACCTTCTGCGGCTACAGGGTTTGAAAAATCTACGAATGTATTACCAATAACTTTGCCCTGAATAAAAAATCTCTTCATACTTGTGCATTCTTTCTTTTGGTATGAGCTTATAACGACGGGAGATAACTCCCCCATACAAACGAGATTAAGCGTGTTAGGAACAGGAGGAGAACCTCGTCCTAACATGAGCAAAGTCAAAGGCCCGATTTTTTAAAGATCGGATGGGGGGAGAGGTCCTCACAACGGCCCTTATGTGCCCCCACAGCCTTGTTAGGAATAGAAGGAGAACCTTGTTCTAACATGAGCAAAGTCGAAGGCCTGATTTTCTAAAGATCAGATAGGGGGAGAGGCCAACGGCCTTTATGTGCCCCCACAGTCTTGTTAGGAACAGGAGGAGAACCTCGTCCTAACATGAGCAAAGTCGAAGGCCCAATTTCCTAAAGACCGAATGGGGGGAGAGGCCCTCACAATGGCCCTTATGTGCCCCCACAGCCTTATTAGGAACAGGAGGAGAACCTCATCCTAACATGAGCAAAGTCGAAGGCCCGATTTTCTAAAGATCGGATGGGGGGAGAGGTCCTCACAACGGCCCTTATGTGCCCCCACAGCCTTGTTAGGAATAGGAGGAGAACCTCATCCTAACATGAGCAAAGTCGAAGATCTGATTTTCTAAAGATCGGATGGGGAGAGAGGCCCTCTCAACGACCCTTATGTGCCCCCACAGTCTTGTCAGGAACAGGAGGAGAACCTCGTCCTGACATGAGCCGAAACCGACTGTCTGGAACAAGGGGAGGACCTCATCCCGACGCAAACAAAGATTCGGTTGATCAACAAGGAGGAAAGCTTCCTCAATGACTCCACACTCTCACGGCCCCATCAAGAGTAGAGGGAAGACCCTCACTCAAACACAAAAAGAGGGGAGACGAAAAGAAAAAGCGATGAACTTCACCGACGATAGGCGAAAAATGAACCACATCAAAGGCACAAGGGACCTCATCTTGACGAGAGAGAAAATTCTTATCGAAAATCTCTAGACCCTAAGGGCAAATCGACACGGCGACAACCAGGAACCTTCAAACTATGTCGACAATGAGCAAGACGAAAGACAGAAGAAGTTCAGTGAACGACGACTCAACGCAAGAACCAGCGAGGGATTACAAACTACGTCAACACCAAACAAGATGGAAGACAAATGGAGTTTGGTAAACAACCATTTAATACCAAAATGGGCGAGGTAATAAATAATTTCATTCTCATTTCATTGGTGAAGTATGCATTACAAAGCCTTAAAGGCAAAAAAAAAAAGAGAGAAAGAAGAAAAAGAGGCTCTAAGGAAATCCAGTTTCTTCCGACTTCGAGCTCTCAGTTTCGGCCCTTGCTATGGATTGCCTTAAATTTTTGACTTCCTCTTCTAGTTTCCTCTTTTTCAGCAGCATATCCTGGAACATCCAGTGGAACCACCGGTACTCATCCTCTGACTCTCGAAGCCTCCTCCTCAGGACCTCGAACTCTGCCTCGACATCTTTGATCGCTTGCTGCTCGTGGACTAGCTGAATCTTCAGCCACTGCAGTTCGGCCTCCCCCCGCCCAAGGGCCACAGACAATTTCGCCATAGTCTCCCTCAAGGAGCAGAGCTCATCGGAGCCTCGTGCAGAGGTAGGCTGGACTCTCCCAAACAACTGCCTCCAAAGGTGGGCTACTTCATCAGTCGCCGTCTGGAGCTTCCTTCGGTAGTCCTCTACCTGCCCACTCCAGCCGACTTGGTAGGCGTTGTAGTTCGCCTCAGCGTCCTGCAGCTACTTCTGAAGGTCGGAGAATTTCTTTGACCAGTCTCGATCGCGGTCGGCTTGGACTGTGAGCCAGGACGAGCTCCCTTCCAGCTGGCCGATCTTCTCCCATGCGGCCGCCAGCTCGATCTTGAGAGAGCTGATCTTGAAAGCCTGAGCCCAAGATCGATCGCCGGCATGCTTCCGGAGTTCCTCGAGCTTCGTCACGAAGTCGGCCTTCTTCCGGGTGAACTCCATAAGCCCCTTTTTATGGAGGTCCTGAAGGCGAATAGCCTCCGCAGTAACTTTCGAGTGGCTCTTCCTCAGCCGGTGAAGTTCGTCTTCCAGCTTCTTAGATTTTCTTGTCGATCGATGAACTTTCCTTTGGAGGTCTCGTATCATCGACTTCATGGGAATACCCTCCGACAGGGGAAGAGCTTCGGTAAGACACTGTCGTTGGAAGACAAGAGCGCCATGACTCAAATTAATGCAAGAAGATAAAAAGGAGAAAAAGAATACAAAAAGTGGAGAGGGACCCTCCATAAAGATGAATCCAGCTTCATTGATCAAATAAGTTTCAAGTACAAGAGAATGAAAGAAAAATCACCACAAAAGAAAAAATACAAAGCTAGAGGTTCCGGACCTCTGGGGCAGAAGTAGAGGGGCTCGACGTCTCCAAAAGATCGTCGGCGGCGACCACGGCGGTCGACGAGGTTCCGACTGGAGGAGGACCGGTAGCGGCTTCGGATGGTCCGACTTCATCATCAGACGCCTCATTCAGGAAGTCGAGATCCAATTCGAGAAACCTCCCAGCCACCTTCTCTTGACAGAGTTCGAAATTCTTGATGAAGGCATCCTGGCCGAACTGGACCTTTAGATCCTCCATCTCGGAGGAGGCTTTGAACTCCTCCACCGCTCGGGCCCCTGTCTCCGAAATCAGAGACGAAATCCGCACCTTCAGCTCGAAAATCCGCACCTTCAGCTCGAAAATCTGCACCTTCAGCTCGAAAACCTGCGCCTTCAATTCGAAAACCTGCGCCCTCAGTCTGGAGATTTCGACCTCAGCCTTCTCTCTCTCCTCCTCCAAGGCGGTCCTCAGATCGGATGAGGTCTGTCCCTCCTTTTTCAGCACCTCCTGGAGACTAAGAAACTCGACGATCTTCTCCTCGAGGCGGGCGGTCCCGGCTAGGCGACCCTCCTCTGCCCAAGCTGCCTCCTTCTTGGCGATCTTCGCCACCTCGACATTGGCGACCAACTGGTGCCCAATCTACATGAAAGATTGGGGAGTCAATATAACGGCTGAAGAATAAGTTGAATAAAGAGGCAAGAAGGAGGAAAAAGGTGAGTTAACCTACTTCGAGGAAGGATCCCAGAGAGTCCCAGACCCACAGCTCGAGATCGACGAGGACGATTCTTTCGATGACCTCGGGCAGAATGCACCCTTCGACCAGTCTCTTTATCAAGTCCCTGTTGTTGAAGGGATTGTTCTCCAGGTCTTTCTCGAAGCCGCTGGCCCCCTCAATGGCAATCTTGCGACTGCGGCTCCTCCGGGCCAGGGTCTTCTTTCTCTTCCTCCCTTCGACCCCGGATATCCTCTCGGGATGAACCTCGGGAGCGGGATCCTCGACCGG